>NW_027040012.1:106140-133177 GCF_034236695.1 Oncorhynchus nerka
AGAGAGGAAGGGAGAGGAGAGAGAGGAAGGAGAGGAAGGGAGAGGAGGAGGAAGGAGAGGAGAGAGGAAGGAGAGGAAGGAGAGGAGAGAGGGAGAGGAGAGGGAGGGAGAGGAAGGGAGAGGAGAGAGGAAGTGAGAGGAAGGAGAGGAAGGGAGGGAGAGAGGAAGGAGAGGAGAGAGAGAGAGGAGGAGAGGAGAAAGGAAGGGAGAGGGAGAGGAAGGGAGGAGTAGGAGGAGAGAGAGGAAGGGAGAGGAGAGGAAGGCAGAGGAGAGGGAAGGGAGAGGAGAGGAAGGGAGAGGAAGGAGAGGAGAGAGGAAGGGAGAGAGAGAGGAAGGGAGAGGAGAGGAAAGGAGAGGGAGAGGAAGGAGAGGAAGAGAGGAAGGGAGAGGGAGAGGAAGGGAGAGGAAGGGAGAGGGAGAGAGGAGGGAGAGGAGAGAGGAAGGGAGAGGAGAGGAGGAAGGAGAGGAGAGGGAGAGAGGAGAGAGGAAGAGAGAGGAGGGAGAGGAAGAGAGAGGAAGGGAGAGGAGAGAGGAAGGGAGAGGAGAGGAGAGAGAGAGAGGAAGGGAGAGGAGAGGAGAGAGAGAGAGGAAGGGAGAGGAGAGAGGGAGAGGAGAGAGGAAGGGAGAGGAGAGAGGAAGGGAGAGGAGAGCAGAAGGGAGAGGAGAGAGGAAGGGAGAGGAGAGAGGAAGGGAGAGGAGAGAGGAAGAGAGAGGAAGGGAGAGGAGAGAGGAAGGGAGAGGAGAGAGAGAGGAAGGGAGAGGAGAGAGGGAGAGGAGAGAGGAAGGGAGGAGGAGAGAGGGAGAGGAAGGGAGAGGAGAGAGGAAGGGAGAGGAAGGGAGAGGAGAGAGGAAGGGAGAGGAGAGAGGAAGGGAGAGGAGAGAGGAAGGGAGAGGAAGGGAGAGGAGAGAGGAAGGGAGAGGAAGGGAGAGGAGAGAGGAAGGGAGAGGAGAGAGGAAGGGAGAGGAAAAGAGGTAGGGAGAGGAGAGTGGAAGGGAGAGGAAGAGGTGAGGAGGAAGAGGTAGGAGGGAGGAAGATGGGAAGGAAGAGGCCAGCATGTGTCGATCATATAGAGGACTCATATTTGTATCTTTACCATAAAGCATCTGTGACAGCATAGGCAGCACCATTGACGCTATCTCCATTTTAAAGTAGTCTTTTTTAAATACTTAAAGCTAATATTGGTGATGTACCGCCACCTGCAGTGCTGGAGTCCTGAACCAAATCTTGTCATTCATTTATTGTTTCAAGTTTCAAGTTCCAAAACGAAGTTTTAATGTTTCATGCACAAATGCCTTTCAGTGAAATGCCTTTCTTGCTAGCTCTATCATAACCACTAGATGGCTGTGAGATAGCTTAAAGCCATTTCCAAATCGTAAGCAACCCAATTCGAAGAAGAAAACGATGCTCTGATCATTGACTGATCAACCTGTAGGAATCTACTTTAAAATGCTGGAAGCCCTCAAAGACAACGTCCATGCTCAAAGGGGTTACAACCATCTACATCCTGTCTCTATCAACCATCTACATCCTGTCTCTATCAACCATCTACATCCTGTCTCTATCAACCATCTACATCCTGTCTCTATCTCTATGGTCTGGACAGCAGCCAGTGGAAAGGCTGGAACATAAGAGACAGAGGTCAGCTAGATTACAGGCTGCAGGCCTGAGCAGTGCTCTACTGTAGTAGAACAGGCCTAGAGCGCTCTATAGCAGGCCTGAGCAGCGCTCTACTGTAGTAGAACAGGCCTGAGCAGCGCTCTACTGTAGTACATGTAGTAGAACAGGCCTGAGCAGGCGCTCTGCTGTAGTACATGTAGTAGAACAGGCCTGAGCAGCTCTACTGTAGTACATGTAGTAGAACAGGCCCTGAGCAGGGCTCTACTGTAGTACATGTAGTAGAACAGGCCTGAGCAGGGCTCTACTGTAGTACCTGTAGTACATGTAGTAGAACAGGCCTGAGCAGCGCTCTACTGTAGTAGAACAGGCCTGAGCAGCGCTCTACTGTAGTACATGTAGTAGAACAGGCCTGAGCAGCGCTCTACTGTAGTACATGTAGTAGAACAGGCCTGAGCAGGGCTCTACTGTAGTACATGTAGTAGAACAGGCCTGAGCAGCGCTCTACTGTAGTACCTGTAGTAGAACAGGCCTGAGCAGGGCTCTACTGTAGTACATGTAGTAGAACAGGCCTGAGCAGGCTCTACTGGCATGTAGTAGAACAGGCTGAGCAGTGCTCCTGTAGTACATGTAGTAGAACAGGCCTGAGCAGGCGCTCTACTGTAGTGCCTGTAGTAGAACAGGCCTGAGCAGCGCTCTACTGTAGTACATGTAGTAGAACAGGCCTGAGCAGTGCTCTACTGTAGTACATGTAGTAGAACAGGCCTGAGCAGGGCTCTACCGTAGTACCTGTAGTAGAACAGGCCTGAGCAGCGCTCTACTGTAGTACATGTAGTAGAACAGGCCTGAGCAGCGCTCTACTGTAGTACATGTAGTAGAACAGGCCTGAGCATGGCTCTACTGTAGTACATGTAGTAGAACAGGCCTGAACAGGGCTCTACTGTAGTAGAACAGGCCTGAGCAGCGCTCTACTGTAGTAGAACAGGCCTGAGCAGCGCTCTACTGTAGTACATGTAGTAGAACAGGCCTGAGCATGGCTCTACTGTAGTAGAACAGGCCTGAGCAGCGCTCTACTGTAGTACATGGAGTAGAACAGGCCTGAGCAGCGCTCTACTGTAGTACATGTAGTAGAACAGGCCTGAGCATGGCTCTACTGTAGTAGAACAGGCCTGAGCAGCGCTCTACTGTAGTACATGTAGTAGAACAGGCCTGAGCAGTGCTCTACTGTAGTACATGTAGTAGAACAGGCCTGAGCATGGCTCTACTGTAGTAGAACAGGCCTGAGCAGCGCTCTACTGTAGTAGAACAGGCCTGAGCAGCGCTCTACTGTAGTAGAACAGGCCTGAGCAGTGCTCTACTGTAGTACCTGTAGTAGAACAGGCCTGAGCAGCGCTCTACTGGTACATGTAGTAGAACAGGCCTGAGCAGTGCTCTCGTAGTACCTGTAGTAGAACAGGCCTGAGCAGCGCTCTACCGTAGTAGAACAGGCCTGAGCAGTGCTCTACTGTAGTACATGTAGTAGAACAGGCCTGAGCAGCGCTCACTGTAGTACATGTAGTAGAACAGGCCTGAGCAGCGCTCTACTGTACATGTAGTAGAACAGGCCTGAACAGCGCTCATGTACATGTAGAACAGGCCTGAGCAGCTGCTCTACTGTAGTAGAACAGGCCTGAGCAGCGCTCTACTGTAGTACATGTAGTAGAACAGGCCTGAGCATGGCTCTCTGTAGTAGAACAGGCCTGAGCAGCGTACTGTAGTACATGTAGTAGAACAGGCCTGAGCAGCGCTCTACTGTAGTACATGTAGTAGAACAGGCCTGACAGGCCTGTAGAACAGGCCTGAGCAGCGCTCTACTGTAGTACATGTAGTAGAACAGGCCTGAGCAGTGCTCTACTGTAGTACATGTAGTAGAACAGGCCTGAGCATGGCTCTACTGTAGTAGAACAGGCCTGAGCAGCGCTCTACTGTAGTAGAACAGGCCTGAGCAGCGCTCTACTGTAGTAGAACAGGCCTGAGCAGTGCTCTACTGTAGTACCTGTAGTAGAACAGGCCTGAGCAGCGCTCTACTGTAGTACATGTAGTAGAACAGGCCTGAGCAGTGCTCTACTGTAGTACCTGTAGTAGAACAACAGGCCTACCATGTAGTAGAACAGGCCTGAGCAGTGCTCTACTGCAAAGTACATGTAGTAGAACAGGCCTGAGCAGCGCTCTACTGTAGTACATGTAGTAGAACAGGCCTGAGCAGGCTCTACTGTAGTACATGTAGTAGAACAGGCCTGAGCAGCGCTCATGTAGTAGAACAGGCCTGAGCAGCGCTCTACTGTAGTACATGTAGTAGAACAGGCCTGAGCATGGCTCTACCGTAGTAGAACAGGCCTGCCTGTAGTACAGTAGAACAGGCCTGAGCAGCGCTCTACTGTAGTACATGTAGTAGAACAGGCCTGAGCAGCGCTCTACTGTAGTACAGAACAGGCCTGAGCAGCGCTCTACCGTAGTAGAACAGGCCTGAGCAGTGCTGTAGTACATGTAGTAGAACAGGCCTGAGTAGCGCTCTACTGTACATGTAGTAGAACAGGCCTGAACAGCGCTCTACTGTAGTACATGTAGTAGAACAGGCCTGAGCAGCGCTCTACTGTAGTACATGTAGTAGAACAGGCCTGAGCAGTGCTCTACTGTAGTACATGTAGTAGAACAGGCCTGAGCATGGCTCTACTGTAGTACATGTAGTAGAACAGGCCTGAGCAGTGGCTCTACTGTAGTACATGTAGTAGAACAGGCCTGAGCATGGCTCTCTGTAGTAGAACAGGCCTGAGCAGCGCTCTACTGTAGTACATGTAGTAGAACAGGCCTGAGCAGTGCTCTACTGTAGTACCTGTAGTAGAACAGGCCTGAGCAGGCTGTAGTACTGTAGTAGAACAGCCTGAGCAGCGCTCTACTGTAGTACATGTAGTAGAACAGGCCTGAGCAGTGCTCTACTGTAGTACATGTAGTAGAACAGGCCTGAGCATGGCTCTACTAGAACAGGCCTGAGTAGTACTGTGTAGAACAGGCCTGAGCAGTGCTCTACTGTAGTACCTGTAGTAGAACAGGCCTGAGCAGCGCTCTACTGTAGTACATGTAGTAGAACAGGCCTGAGCAGTGCTCTACTGTAGTAGAACAGGCCTGTAGTAGAACAGGCCTGAGCAGCGCTCTACTGTAGTACATGTAGTAGAACAGGCCTGAGCAGCGCTCTACTGTAGTACATGTAGTAGAACAGGCCTGAGCATGGCTCTACTGTAGTACATGTAGTAGAACAGGCCTGAACAGGGCTCTACTGTAGTAGAACAGGCCTGAGCAGCGCTCTACTGTAGTACATGTAGTAGAACAGGCCTGAGCATGGCTCTACTGTAGTAGAACAGGCCTGAGCAGCGCTCTACTGTAGTACATGGAGTAGAACAGGCCTGAGCAGCGCTCTACTGTAGTACATGTAGTAGAACAGGCCTGAGCATGGCTCTACTGTAGTAGAACAGGCCTGAGCAGCGCTCTACTGTAGTACATGTAGTAGAACAGGCCTGAGCAGTGCTCTACTGTAGTACATGTAGTAGAACAGGCCTGAGCATGGCTCTACTGTAGTAGAACAGGCCTGAGCAGCGCTCTACTGTAGTACATGGAGTAGAACAGGCCTGAGCAGCGCTCTACTGTAGTACATGTAGTAGAACAGGCCTGAGCAGCGCTCTACTGTAGTACATGTAGTAGAACAGGCCTGAACAGGGCTCTACTGTAGTACATGTAGTAGAACAGGCCTGAGCAGTGCTCTACTGTAGTACATGTAGTAGAACAGGCCTGAGCATGGCTCTACTGTAGTACATGTAGTAGAACAGGCCTGAGCAGCGCTCTACTGTAGTACATGTAGTAGAACAGGCCTGAGCAGTGCTCTACTAGTACATGTAGTAGAACAGGCCTGAGCAGGCGCTCTACTGTAGTACATGTAGTAGAACAGGCCTGAGCAGTGCTCGCCGTGGTACCTGTAGTAGAACAGGCCTGAGCAGCGCTCTACCGTAGTAGAACAGGCCTGAGCAGTGCTCTACTGTAGTACTGTAGAACAGGCCTGAGCAGCGCTCTACTGTAGTACATGTAGAACAGGCCTGAGCAGTGCTCTACTGTAGTACATGTAGTAGAACAGGCCTGAGCAGCGCTCTACTGTAGTACCTGTAGTAGAACAGGCCTGAGCAGCGCTCTACTGTAGTAGAACAGGCCTGAGCAGGGCTCTACTGTAGTACATGTAGTAGAACAGGCCTGAGCAGCGCTCTACCGTAATACATGTAGTAGAACAGGCCTGAGCAGCGCTCTACCGTAGTACATGTAGTAGAACAGGCCTGAGCAGCGCTCTACCGTAGTACCTGTAGTAGAACAGGCCTGAGCAGGCTCTACTGTAGTACATGTAGTAGAACAGGCCTGAGCAGTGCTCTACTGTAGTACATGTAGTAGAACAGGCCTGAGCAGTGCTCTACTGTAGTACATGTAGTAGAACAGGCCTGAGCAGGGCTCTACTGTAGTACATGTAGTAGAACAGGCCTGAGCAGCGCTCTACTGTAGTAGAACAGGCCTGAGCAGCGCTCTACTGTAGTACATGTAGTAGAACAGGCCTGAGCAGGGCTCTACTGTAGTACCTGTAGTAGAACAGGCCTGAGCAGGGCTCTACTGTAGTACATGTAGTAGAACAGGCCTGAGCAGCGCTCTACTGTAGTACATGTAGTAGAACAGGCCTGAGCAGCGCTCTACTGTAGTACATGTAGTAGAACAGGCCTGGCTCTACAGTAGAACAGGCCTGAGCAGCGCTCTACTGTAGTACATGTAGTAGAACAGGCCTGAGCAGTGCTCTACTGTAGTACATGTAGTAGAACAGGCCTGAGCAGGGCTCTACTGTAGTACATGTAGTAGAACAGGCCTGAGCAGCTCTACCTGTACCTGTAGTAGAACATGTAGTAGAACAGGCCTGAGTAGAACAGGCCTGAGCAGTGCTCTACTGTAGTACATGTAGTAGAACAGGCCTGAGCAGCGCTCTACTGTAGTACATGTAGTAGAACAGGCCTGAGCAGCGCTCTACTGTAGTACATGTAGTAGAACAGGCCTGAGCAGCGCTCTACTGTAGTACATGTAGTAGAACAGGCCTGAGCATGGCTCTACTGTAGTACATGTAGTAGAACAGGCCTGAACAGGGCTCTACTGTAGTAGAACAGGCCTGAGCAGCGCTCTACTGTAGTACATGTAGTAGAACAACAGGCCTGAGGCCTGAGCAGCGCTCTACTGTAGTACATGTAGTAGAACAGGCCTGAGCAGGCTGTAGTACATGTAGTAGAACAGGCCTGAGCATGGCTCTACTGTAGTAGAACAGGCCTGAGCAGCGCTCTACTGTAGTACATGTAGTAGAACAGGCCTGAGCAGCGCTCTACTGTAGTACATGTAGTAGAACAGGCCTGAGCATGGCTCTACTGTAGTAGAACAGGCCTGAGCAGCGCTCTACTGTAGTACATGTAGTAGAACAGGCCTGAGCAGCGCTCTACTGTAGTACATGTAGTAGAACAGGCCTGAGCAGCGCTCTACTGTAGTACATGTAGTAGAACAGGCCTGAGCAGGGCTCTACTGTAGTACATGTAGTAGAACAGGCCTGAGCAGCGCTCTACTGTAGTACCTGTAGTAGAACAGGCCTGAGCAGCGCTCTACTGTGTACATGAGTAGAACAGGCCTGAGCAGCGCTCTACTGTAGTACATGTAGTAGAACAGGCCTGAGCAGGGCTCTACTGTAGTACATGTAGTAGAACAGGCCTGAGCATGGCTCTACTGTAGTACATGTAGTAGAACAGGCCTGAGCAGCGCTTACTGTAGAACAGTACCTGTAGTAGAACAGGCCTGAGCAGTGCTCTACTGTAGTACTGTAGTAGAACAGGCCTGAGCAGCGCTCTACTGTAGTACATGTAGTAGAACAGGCCTGAGCAGTGCTCGTAGTACCTGTAGTAGAACAGGCCTGAGCAGCGCTCTGTAGTAGAACAGGCCTGAGCAGTGCTCTACTGTAGTACATGTAGTAGAACAGGCCTGAGCAGGCTCTACTGTAGTACATGTAGTAGAACAGGCCTGAGCAGCGCTCTACTGTAGTACATGTAGTAGAACAGGCCTGAGCAGCGCTCTACTGTAGTACTAGTAGAACAGGTGAGCACATGTAGTAGAACAGGCCTGAGCAGGGCTCTACTGTAGTACATGTAGTAGAACAGGCCTGAGCAGCGCTCTACCGTAATACCTGTAGTAGAACAGGCCTGAGCAGCGCTCTACTGTAGTGCCTGTAGTAGAACAGGCCTGAGCAGCGCTCTACTGTAGTACATGTAGTAGAACAGGCCTGAGCAGCGCTCTACTGTAGTACATGTAGTAGAACAGGCCTGGTAGTACCTAGTAGAACAGGCCTGAGCAGTGCTCTACTGTAGGCTCTAGAACAGGCCTGAGCATGGCTCTACTGTAGTACATGTAGTAGAACAGGCCTGAGCAGCGCTCTACTGTAGTACATGTAGTAGAACAGGCCTGAGCAGGCTCTACTGTAGTACATGTAGTAGAACAGGCCTGAGCAGTGCTCTACTGTAGTACATGTAGTAGAACAGGCCTGAGCAGGGCCGTAGTACTGTAGTAGAACAGGCCTGAGCAGCTCTACCGTAGTACCTGTAGTAGAACAGGCCTGAGCAGCGCTCTCTACTGTAGTAGAACAGGCCTGAGCAGTGCTCTACTGTAGTACATGGTAGTAGAACAGGCCTGAGCAGCGCCTACTGTAGTACATGTAGTAGAACAGGCCTGAGCAGCGCTCTACTGTAGTACATGTAGTAGAACAGGCCTGAGCAGCGCTCTACTGTAGTACATGTAGTAGAACAGGCCTGAGCAGTGCTCTACTGTAGTAGAACAGGCCTGAGCAGCGCTCTACTGTAGTACTGTAGAACAGGCCTGAGCATGGCTCTACTGTAGTAGAACAGGCCTGAGCAGCGCTCTACTGTAGTACATAGAACAGGCCTGAGCAGCGCTCTACTGTAGTACATGTAGTAGAACAGGCCTGAGCATGGCTCTACTGTAGTACCTGTAGTAGAACAGGCCTGAGCAGCGCTCTACTGTAGTACATGTAGTAGAACAGGCCTGAGCAGCGCTCTACTGTAGTACATGTAGTAGAACAGGCCTGAGCATGGCTCTACTGTAGTAGAACAGGCCTGAGCAGCGCTCTACTGTAGTACATGTAGTAGAACAGGCCTGAGCAGCGCTCTACTGTAGTACATGTAGTAGAACAGGCCTGAGCAGCGCTCTGTAGTACTGTAGTAGAACAGCCTAGGGCTCACTGTAGTACATGTAGTAGAACAGGCCTGAGCAGTGCTCTACTGTAGTACCTGTAGTAGAACAGGCCTGAGCAGCTCTACTGTAGTACATGTAGTAGAACAGGCCTGAGCATGGCTCTACTGTAGTACCTGTAGTAGAACAGGCCTGAGCAGTGCTCTACTGTAGTACATGTAGTAGAACAGGCCTGAGCAGTGCTCTACTGTAGTACCTGTAGTAGAACAGGCCTGAGCAGCGCTCTACTGTAGTACATGTAGTAGAACAGGCCTGAGCAGGGCTCTACCGTAGTACATGTAGTAGAACAGGCCTGAGCAGGGCTCTACTGTAGTACATGTAGTAGAACAGGCCTGAACAGGCGCTCTACTGTAGTACATGTAGTAGAACAGGCCTGAGCAGCGCTCTACTGTAGTACATGTAGTAGAACAGGCCTGAGCAGCGCCTACTGTAGTACATGTAGTAGAACAGGCCTGAGCAGTGCTCTACTGTAGTACATGTAGTAGAACAGGCCTGAGCAGGGCTCTACTGTAGTACATGTAGTAGAACAGGCCTGAGCAGCGCTCTCGTAGTGCCTGTAGTAGAACAGGCCTGAGCAGCGCTCTATGTAGTAGAACAGGCCTGAGCAGCGCTCTATCTGTAGTACCATGTAGTAGAACAGGCCTGAGCAGCGCTCTACTGTAGTACATGTAGTAGAACAGGCCTGAGCAGCGCCTACTGTAGTACATGTAGTAGAACAGGCCTGAGCATGGCTCTACTGTAGTACATGTAGCCTGAACACATGTAGTAGAACAGAACAGGCCTGACAGGCTGTAGTACATGTAGTAGAACAGGCCTGAGCATGGCTCTACTGTAGTAGAACAGGCCTGAGCAGCGCTCTACTGTAGTACATGGAGTAGAACAGGCCTGAGCAGCGCTCTACTGTAGTACATGTAGTAGAACAGGCCTGAGCATGGCTCTACATGTAGTAGAACAGGCCTGAGCAGCGCTCTACTGTAGTACATGTAGTAGAACAGGCCTGAGCAGCGCTCTACTGTAGTACATGTAGTAGAACAGGCCTGAGCATGGCTCTACTGTAGTAGAACAGGCCTGAGCAGGCTCTGTAGTACATGGAGTAGAACAGGCCTGAGCAGCGCTCACTGTAGTACAGTAGAACAGGCCTGAGCAGCGCTCTACTGTAGTACCTGTACAGTAGAACAGGCCTGAGCAGCGCTCTACTGTAGTAGTAGAACAGGCCTGAGCAGTGCTCTACTGTAGTACATGTAGTAGAACAGGCCTGAGCAGTGCTCTACTGTAGTACATGTAGTAGAACAGGCCTGAGCAGTGCTCTACTGTAGTACATGTAGTAGAACAGGCCTGAGCATGGCTCTACTGTAGTACATGTAGTAGAACAGGCCTGAGCAGCAGTAGTAGAACACTGTAGTACTACTGTAGTAGAACAGGCCTGAGCAGCGCTCTACTGTAGTACATGTAGTAGAACAGGCCTGAGCAGTGCTCTACCGTAGTACCTGTAGTAGAACAGGCCTGAGCAGGCTCGTAGTAGAACAGGCCTGAGCAGTGCTCTACTGTAGTACATGTAGTAGAACAGGCCTGAGCAGCGCTCTACTGTAGTACATGTAGTAGAACAGGCCTGAGCAGTGCTCTACTGTAGAACATGTAGTAGAACAGGCCTGAGCAGCGCTCTACTGTAGTACATGTAGTAGAACAGGCCTGAGCAGGCTCTACTGTAGTACACATGTAGTAGAACAACAGGCCTGAACAGGCCAGCGCTCTACTGTAGTACATGTAGTAGAACAGGCCTGAGCAGCGCCTGTAGTAGAACAGGCCTGAGCAGGCTCTACTGTAGTACATGTAGTAGAACAGGCCTGAGCAGGCTCGTACTGTAGTAGAACAGGCCTGAGCAGCCACCGTAGTACTGTAGTAGAACAGGCCTGAGCAGCGCTCTACTGTAGTACATGTAGTAGAACAGGCCTGAGCAGTGCGCTCTACATGTAGTAGAACAACAGGCCTGAGTACCTGTAGTAGAACAGGCCTGAGCAGCGCTCTACTGTAGTACATGTAGTAGAACAGGCCTGAGCAGCGCTCTACTGTAGTACATGTAGTAGAACAGGCCTGAGCAGCGCTCTACTGTAGTACATGTAGTAGAACAGGCCTGAGCAGCGCTCTACTGTAGTACATGTAGTAGAACAGGCCTGAGCAGTGCTACTGTAGTACATGGCAGAACAGGCCTGAACAGTAGAACATGTAGTAGAACAGGCCTGAGCAGGCTCTAGTACATGTAGTACTGTAGTAGAACAGGCCTGAGCAGCGCCTACTGTAGTACATGGAGTAGAACAGGCCTGAGCAGCGCTCTACTAGTAGAACAGGCCTGAGCACATGTAGTAGAACAGGCCTGAGCAGCGCTCTACTGTAGTACATGTAGTAGAACAGGCCTGAGCAGCTCTACTGTAAGATGTAGTAGAACAGGCCTGAGCATGGCTCTACTGTAGTAGAACAGGCCTGAGCAGCGCTCTACTGTAGTACATGGAGTAGAACAGGCCTGAGCAGCGCTCTACTGTAGTACCTGTAGTAGAACAGGCCTGGGAGCAGTGCTCTACTGTAGTACATGTAGTAGAACAGGCCTGAGCAGTGCTCTACTGTAGTACTGTAGTAGAACAGGCCTGAGCAGCGCCACCGTAGTACCTGTAGTAGAACAGGCCTGAGCAGTGCTCTACTGTAGTACATGTAGTAGAACAGGCCTGAGCAGCGCTCTACTGTAGTACATGTAGTAGAACAGGCCTGAGCAGCGCTCTACTGTAGTACATGTAGTAGAACAGGCCTGAGCAGTGCTCTACTGTAGTACCTGTAGTAGAACAGGCCTGAGCAGCGCTCTACTGTAGTAGAACAGGCTGCAGAGCAGGGGCTCTACTGTAGTACATGTAGTAGAACAGGCCTGAGCAGCGCCTACTGTAGTACATGTAGTAGAACAGGCCTGAGCAGCGCTCGGGGGAACACCGTAGTACATGTAGTAGAACAGGCCTGAGCAGCGCTCTACTGTAGTACATGTAGTAGAACAGGCCTGAGCAGCGCTACTGTAGTACCTGTAGTAGAACAGGCCTGAGCAGCGCTCTACTGTAGTACCTGTAGTAGAACAGGCCTGAGCAGCGCACTACTGTAGTACATGTAGTAGAACAGGCCTGAGCAGGGCTCTACTGTAGTACATGTAGTAGAACAGGCCTGAGCAGCGCTCTACTGTAGTACATGTAGTAGAACAGGCCTGAGCATACATGTAGTAGAACAGGCCTGAGCAGCGCTCTACTGTAGTACATGTAGTAGAACAGGCCTGAGCAGCGCCTACTGTAGTACATGTAGTAGAACAGGCCTGAGCAGTGCTCTACTGTAGTACATGTAGTAGAACAGGCCTGAGCAGGGCTCTACTGTAGTACATGTAGTAGAACAGGCCTGAGCAGCGCTCTACTGTTACATGTAGTAGAACAGGCCTGAGCAGCGCCTACTGTAGTACATGTAGTAGAACAGGCCTGAGCAGCGCCTGGTCTACTGTAGTACATGGTAGTAGAACAGGCCTGAGCAGCGCCTACTGTAGTACCATGTAGTAGAACAGGCCTGAGCAGCCAGCACCATGGACCTGGTGTTTGTCAGAACAGAACAGCACCATGGACTGTGTTTGTTCTTTAGAACAGGCCTCAGCACCATGGACATGTGTTTGTTCCCTCAGCACCATGGACCTGGTGTTTGTTCCCTCAGCACCATGGACCTGGTGTTTGTTCCCTCAGCACCATGGACCTGGTGTTTGTCAGCACCATGGACCTGGTGTTTGTTCCCTCAGCACCATGGACCTGGTGTTTGTTCCCTCAGCACCATGGACCTGGTGTTTGTTCCTCAGCACCATGGACCTGCTGTTTGTTCCTGCTGTTTGTTCCCTCAGCACCATGGACCTGCTGTTTGTTGGACCTGCTGTTTGTTCCCTCAGTACCATGGACCTGGTGTTTGTTCCCTCAGCACCATGGACCTGCTGTTTGTTCCCTGTTCCCTCAGCACCATGGACCTGGTGTTTGTTCCCTGGTGTTTGTTCCCTCAGCACCATGGACCTGCTGTTTGTTCCCTGTTCCCTCAGCACCATGGCACCATGGACCTGCTTTGTTCCTGTTCCCTCAGCACCATGGACCTGCTGTTTGTTCCTCAGCACCATGGACCTGCTGTTTGTTCCTCAGTACCATGGACCTGCTGTTTGTTCCCTCAGCACCATGGACCTGCTGTTTGTTCCCTCAGCACCATGGACCTGGTGTTTGTTCCCTCAGCACCATGGACCTGCTGTTTGTTCCCTCAGTACCATGGACCTGCTGTTTGTTCCCTGTTCCCTCAGCAGCATGGACCTGGTGTTTGTTCCCTCAGCACCACGGACCTGCTGTTTGTTCCCTCAGCACCATGGACCATGGACCTGGTGTTTGTTCCCTCAGCACCATGGACCTGGTGTTTGTTCCCTCAGCACCATGGACCTGGTGTTTGTTCCCTCAGCACCATGGACCTGGTGTTTGTTCCCCTCAGCACCATGGACCTGCTGTTTGTTCCCTCAGCACCATGGACCTGCTGTTTGTTCCCTCAGCACCATGGACCTGCTGTTTGTTCCCTCAGCACCATGGACCTGCTGTTTGTTCCCTCAGCACCATGGACCTGGTGTTTGTTCCCTCAGCACCATGGACCTGGTGTTTGTTCCCTCAGCACCATGGACCTGGTGTTTGTTCCCTCAGCACCATGGACCTGCTGTTTGTTCCCTCAGCACCATGGACCTGGTGTTTGTTCCCTCAGCACCATGGACCTGGTGTTTGTTCCCTCAGCACCATGGACCTGGTGTTTGTTCCCTCAGCACCATGGACCTGCTGTTTGTTCCCTCAGCACCATGGACCTGCTGTTTGTTCCCTCAGCACCATGGACCTGGTGTTTGTTCCCTCAGCACCATGGACCTGGTGTTTGTTCCCTCAGCACCATGGACCTGCTGTTTGTTCCCTCAGCACCATGGACCTGCTGTTTGTTCCCTGTTCCCTCAGCACCATGGACCTGCTGTTTGTTCCCTGTTCCCTCAGCACCATGGACCTGCTGTTTGTTCCCTCAGCACCATGGACCTGGTGTTTGTTCCCTGTTCCCTCAGCACCATGGACCTGGTTTGTTTGCACCATGGACCTGCCCTCAGCACCATGGACCCCTCAGCACCATGGACCTGGTGTTTGTTCCCTCAGCACCATGGACCTGGTGTTTGTTCCCTCAGCACCATGGACCTGGTGTTTGTTCCTCAGACCATGGACCTGCTGTTTGTTCCCTCAGCACCATGGACCTGGTGTTTGTTCCCTCAGCACCATGGACCTGGTGTTTGTTCCCTCAGCACCATGGACCTGCTGTTTGTTCCTCAGCACCATGGACCTCAGCACCATGGACCTGTTTGTTTGTTCCCTCAGCACCATGGACCTGCTGTTTGTTCCCTCAGCACCATGGACCTGGTGTTTGTTCTCGCACCATGGACCTGTGTTTGTTCCCTCAGCACCATGGACCTGCTGTTTGTTTGTTCCCTCAGCACCATGGACCTGGTGTTTGTTCCCTCAGCACCATGGACCTGCTGTTTTTGTTCCCTCAGCACCATGGACCTCTGTTTGTTCCTCAGCACCATGGACCTGCTGTTTGTTTGTTCCCTCAGCACCATGGACCTGGTTTGTTTGTTCCCTCAGCACCATGGACCTGCTGTTTGTTCCCTCAGCACCATGGACCTGCTGTTTGTTCCTCAGCACCATGGACCTGTTCCTGTTTCCCTCAGCACCATGGACCTGCTGTTTGTTTGTTCCCTCAGCACCATGGACCTGCTGTTTGTTCCTCAGCACCATGGACCTGCTGTTTGTTCCCTCAGCACCATGGACCTGGTGTTTGGCACCCTGGTGTTTGTTCCCTCAGCACCATGGACCTGGTGTTTGTTCCCTCAGCACCATGGACCTGGTGTTTGTTTCAGCACCATGGACCTGCTGTTTGTTCCCTCAGCACCATGGACCTGCACCATGTTTGTTCCCTCAGCACCATGGACCTGCTGTTTGTTCCTCAGCACCATGGACCTGGTGTTTGTTCCTCAGCACCATGGACCTGCTGTTTGTTCCCTGTTCCCTCAGCACCATGGACCTGGTTTGTTTGTTCCCTCAGCACCATGGACCTGGTGTTTGTTCCTCAGCACCATGGACCTGGTGTTTGTTCCCTCAGCACCATGGACCTGGTGTTTGTTCCCTCAGCACCATGGACCTGGTGTTTGTTCCCTGTTCCCTCAGCACCATGGACCTGGTGTTTGTTCCCTCAGCACCATGGACCTGCTGTTTGTTCCCTCAGCACCATGGACCTGGTGTTTGTTCCCTCAGCACCATGGACCTGCTGTTTGTTCCCTCAGCACCATGGACCTGCTGTTTGTTCCCTGTTCCCTCAGCACCATGGACCTGCTGTTTGTTCCCTCAGCACCATGGACCTGCTGTTTGTTCCCTGTTCCCTCAGCACCATGGACCTGGTGTTTGTTCCCTCAGCACCATGGACCTGGTGTTTGTTCCCTCAGCACCATGGACCTGGTGTTTGTTCCCTCAGCACCATTCCCTCAGCACCATGGACCTGCTGTTTGTTCCCTCAGCACCATGGACCTGCTGTTTGTTCTGTTCCTCAGCACCATGGACCTGGTGTTTGTTCCCTCAGCACCATGGACCTGGTGTTTGTTCCCTCAGCACCATGGACCTGGTGTTTGTTCCCTCAGCACCATGGACCTGCTGTTTTTTGTTCTGTTTGTTCCCTCAGCACCATGGACCTGCTGTTTGTTCCTCAGCACCATGGACCTGCTGTTGGTTCCCTGTTCCCTCAGCACCATGGACCTGCTGTTTGTTCCCTCAGCACCATGGACCTGGTGTTTGTTCCCTGTTCCCTCAGCACCATGGACCTGCTGTTTGTTCCCTGTTCCCTCAGCACCATGGACCTGGTGTTTGTTCCCTCAGCACCATGGACCTGCTGTTTGTTCCCTCAGCACCATGGACCTGGTGTTTGTTCTCTCAGCACCATGGACCTGGTGTTTGTTCCCTCAGCACCATGGACCTGGTGTTTGTTCCCTCAGCACCATGGACCTGCTGTTTGTTCCCTCAGCACCATGGACCACCATGGACCTGCTGTTTGTTCCCTGTTCCCTCAGTACCATGGACCTGCTGTTTGTTCCCTCAGCACCATGGACCTGCTGTTTGTTCCCTCAGCACCATGGACCTGGTGTTTGTTCCCTCAGCACCATGGACCTGGTGTTTGTTCCCTCAGCACCATGGACCTGCTGTTTGTTCCCTCAGCACCATGGACCTGCTGTTTGTTCCCTCAGTACCATGGACCTGCTGTTTGTTCCTCAGCACCTCAGCACCATGGACCTGCTGTTTGTTCCCTGTTCCCTCAGCACCATGGACCTGGTGTTTGTTCCCTCAGCACCATGGACCTGCTGTTTGTTCCCTCAGCACCATGGACCTGCTGTTTGTTCCCTCAGCACCATGGACCTGGTGTTTGTTCCTCAGCACCATGGACCTGCTGTTTGTTTGTTCCCTCAGCACCATGGACCTGCTGTTTGCACCATGGACCTGCTGTTTGTTCCCTCAGCACCATGGACCTGCTGTTTGTTCCCTGTTCCCTCAGCACCATGGACCTGGTGTTTTGTTCCTCAGCACCATGGACCTGCTGTTTGTTCCCTGTTCCTCAGCACCATGGACCTGGTGTTTGTTCCTCAGCACCATGGACCTGGTGTTTGTTCCCTCAGCACCATGGACCTGCTGTTTGTTCCCTCAGCACCATGGACCTGGTGTTTGTTCCTCAGCACCATGGACCTGCTGTTTGTTCCCTCAGCACCATGGACCTGGTGTTTGTTCCCTCAGCACCATGGACCTGGTTTGTTCCCTCAGCACCATTGGTGTTTGTTCCCTGTTCCCTCAGCACCATGGACCTGCTGTTTGTTCCCTGTTCCCTCAGCACCATGGACCTGGTGTTTGTTCCCTCAGCACCATGGACCTGCTGTTTGTTCCCTCAGCAACATGGACCAGGTGTTTGTTCCCTCAGCACCATGGACCTGGTGTTTGTTCCCTCAGCACCATGGACCTGCTGTTTGTTCCCTCAGCACCATGGACCTGCTGTTTGTTCCCTCAGCACCATGGACCTGCTGTTTGTTCCCTCAGCACCATGGACCTGGTGTTTGTTCCCTCAGCACCATGGACCTGCTGTTTGTTCCCTCAGTACCATGGACCTGCTGTTTGTTCCCTGTTTTTCCTCAGCCATGGACCTGGTGTTTGTTCCCTCAGCACCATGGACCTGCTGTTTGTTCCCTCAGCACCATGGACCTGCTGTTTGTTCTCTCAGCACCATGGACCTGGTGTTTGTTCCCTCACCTGCTGTTTGCACCATGGACCTGGTGTTTGGACCCTGGTGTTTGTTCCCGTGTTTGTTCCAGCACCATGGACCTGGTGTTTGTTCCCTCAGCACCATGGACCTGCTGTTTGTTCCCTCAGCACCATGGACCTGCTGTTTGTTCCTCAGCACCATGGACCTGGTGTTTGTTCCCTCAGCACCATGGACCTGCTGTTTTGTTTGTTCCCTCAGCACCATGGACCTGGTGTTTGTTCCCTCAGCACCATGGACCTGCTGTTTGTTCCCTGTTTGTTCCTCAGCACCATGGACCTGCTGTTTGTTCCCTGTTCCCTCAGCACCATGGACCTGCTGTTTGTTCTGTTCCCTCAGCACCATGGACCTGCTGTTTGTTCCCTCAGCACCATGGACCTGTGTTTGTTCCTGTTCCCTCAGCACCATGGACCTGCTGTTTGTTTCACCATGGACCTGGTGTTTGTTCCTCAGCACCATGGACCTGCTGTTTGTTCCCTCAGCACCATGGACCTGGCTGTTTGTTCCCTGTTTGTTCCTCAGCACCATGGACCTGCTGTTTGTCAGCACCATGGACCCTGTTTGTTCCCTCAGCACCATGGACCTGGTGTTTGTTCCCTCAGCACCATGGACCTGGTGTTT
The DNA here is from genome assembly GCF_034236695.1 of Oncorhynchus nerka. NCBI lineage: Eukaryota > Metazoa > Chordata > Actinopteri > Salmoniformes > Salmonidae > Oncorhynchus > Oncorhynchus nerka. The sequence goes on from NW_027040012.1 coordinate 124,133, forward strand.
GTTCCTCAGTTGGACCTGGTGTTTGTTCCCTCAGCACCATGGACCTGCTGTTTGTTTGTTCCCTCAGCACCATGGACCTGGTGTTTGTTCCCTGTTCCCTCAGCACCATGGACCTGCTGTTTGTTCCTGTTCCTCAGCACCATGGACCTGCTGTTTGTTCCCTCAGCACCATGGACCTGCTGTTTGTTCCCTCAGCACCATGGACCTGCTGTTTGTTCCCTCAGCACCATGGACCTGGTGTTTGTTCCCTCAGCACCATGGACCTGCTGTTTGTTCCCTCCAGCACCATGGACCTTTGTTCCCTGTTCCTCAGCACCATGGACCTGCTGTTTGTTCCCTTGGACCCTGTTTTGTTCCCTCAGCACCATGGACCTGACCTGTTTGTTGGACCTGGTGTTTGTTCCCTCAGCACCATGGACCTGCTGTTTGTTCCCTCAGCACCATGGACCCTGTTTGTTCCCTTTGTTCCCTCAGCACCATGGACCTGGTGTTTGTTCCCTGTTCCCCTCAGCACCATGGACCTGCTGTTTGTTCCCTCAGTGTTTTGTTCCTCAGCACCATCCCTCAGCACCATGGACCTGGTGTTTGTTCCCTCAGCACCATGGACCTGGACCTGTGTTTGTTCCCTCAGCACCATGGACCTGCTGTTTGTTCCCTCAGCACCATGGACCTGGTGTTTGTTCCCTGTTCCCTCAGCACCATGGACCTGCTGTTTGTTCCCTCAGCACCATGGACCTGCTGTTTGTTCCCTCAGCACCATGGACCTGGTGTTTGTTCCCTCAGCACCATGGACCTGCTGTTTGTTCCCCTCAGCACCATGGACCTGGTGTTTGTTCCCTCAGCACCATGGACCTGGTGTTTGTTCCCCTCAGCACCATGGACCTGGTGTTTGTTGGACCTGAGGTGTTTGTTCCTCAGCACCATGGACCTGGTGTTTGTTCCCTCAGCACCATGGACCTGGTGTTTGTTCTTCAGCACCATGGACCTCTGTTTGCACCATGGACCTGCTGTTTTTGTTTGTTCCCTCAGCACCATGGACCTGGTGTTTGTTCCCTCAGCACCATGGACCTGCTGTTTGTTCCCTCAGCACCATGGACCTGCTGTTTGTTCCTCAGCACCATGGACCTGCTGTTTGTTCTGTTCCAGCACCATGGACCTGCTGTTTGTTCCCTCAGCACCATGGACCTCCTGTTTGTTCCCTGGACCATGGCTGTTTGTTCCCTCAGTACCATGGACCTGCTGTTTGTTCCCTCAGCACCATGGACCTGCTGTTTGTTCCCTCAGCACCATGGACCTGCTGTTTGTTCCCTCAGCACCATGGACCTGCTGTTTGTTCCCTGTTCCCTCAGCACCATGGACCTGCTGTTTGTTCCCTCAGCACCATGGAGCACCATGGACCTGCTGTTTGTTCCTCAGCACCATGGACCTGGTGTTTGTTCCCTCAGCACCATGGACCTGCTGTTTGTTCCCTCAGCACCATGGACCTGGTGTTTGTTCCTCAGCACCATGGACCTGGTGTTTGTTCCTCAGCACCATGGACCTGTTTGTTTGTTCCCTCAGCACCATGGACCTGCTGTTTGTTCCTCAGCACCATGGACCTGCTGTTTGTTCCTCAGCACCATGGACCTGGTGTTTGTTCCCTCAGCACCATGGACCTGCTGTTTGTTTGTTCCCTCAGCACCATGGATGGACCTGCTGTTTGTTCCCTCAGCACCATGGACCTGCTGTTTGTTCCTCAGCACCATGGACCTGGTGTTTGTTCCTCAGTACCATGGACCTGCTGTTTGTTCCCTGTTCCCTCAGCACCATGGACCTGGTGTTTGTTCCCTCAGCACCATGGACCTGGTTTGTTTGTTCCCTCAGCACCATGGACCTGTTTGTTTGTTCCCTCAGCACCATGGACCTGCTGTTTGTTTGTTCCCTCAGCACCATGGACCTGTTTGTTCCCTGTTCCCTCAGCACCATGGACCTGCTGTTTGTTCCCTGTTCCTCAGCACCATGGACCTGCTGTTTGTTCCCTCAGCACCATGGACCTGCTGTTTGTTTGTTCCCTCAGCACCATGGACCTGGTGTTTGTTCCCTCAGCACCATGGACCTGCTGTTTGTTCCCTGTTCCCTCAGCACCATGGACCTGCTGTTTGTTCCTCAGCACCATGGACCTGCTGTTTGTTCCCTCAGCACCATGGACCTGCTGTTTGTTCAGCACCATGGGACCTGGTGTTTGTTCCCTCAGCACCATGGACCTGCTGTTTGTTCCCTCAGCACCATGGACCTGGTGTTTGTTCCCTCAGCACCATGGACCTGCTGTTTGTTCCCTCAGCACCATGGACCTGGTGTTTGTTCCCTCAGCACCATGGACCTGGTGTTTGTTCCCCTCAGCACCATGGACCTGCTGTTTGTTCCTCAGCACCATGGACCTGGTGTTTGTTCCCTCAGCACCATGGACCTGGACCTGTTTGTTTGTTCCCTCAGCACCATGGACCTGCTGTTTGTTTGTTCCCTCAGCACCATGGACCTGCTGTTTGTTGGACCCTGTTCCTCAGCACCATGGACCTGCTGTTTGTTCCCTGTTCCCTCAGCACCATGGACCTGCTGTTTGTTCCCTCAGCACCATGGTTTGTTTGTCCCTTGGACCTGGTGTTTTGTTCCCTCAGCACCATGGACCTGGTGTTTGTTCCCTCAGCACCATGGACCTGCTGTTTGTTCCTCAGCACCATGGACCTGTTGTTTGTTCCCTCAGCACCATGGACCTGCTGTTTGTTCCCTCAGCACCATGGACCTGCTGTTTGTTCCCTCAGCACCATGGACCTGGTGTTTGTTCCCTCAGCACCATGGACCTGGTGTTTGTTCCTCAGCACCATGGACCTGCTGTTTGTTCCTCAGCACCATGGACCTGGTGTTTGTTCCTCAGCACCATGGACCTGGTGTTTGTTCCCTCAGCACCATGGACCTGCTGTTTGTTCCCTCAGCACCATGGACCTGTTTGTTTGTTCACCTCAGCACCATGGACCTGGTGTTTGTTCCCTCAGCACCATGGACCTGCTGTTTGTTCCCTCAGCACCATGGACCTGCTGTTTGTTCCTCAGCACCATGGACCTGGTGTTTGTTCCCTCAGCACCATGGACCTGCTGTTTGTTCCCTCAGCACCATGGACCTGCTGTTTGTTCCCTGTTCCTCAGCACCATGGACCTGGTGTTGTTGTTCCCTCAGCACCATGGACCTGGTGTTGGACCTGCTGTTTGTTCCCTCAGCACCATGGACCTGGTGTTTGTTCCCTCAGCACCATGGACCTGGTGTTTGTTCCCTCAGCACCATGGACCTGGTGTTTGTTCCCTCAGCACCATGGACCTGCTGTTTGTTCCCTCAGCACCATGGACCTGGTGTTTGTTCCCTCAGCACCATGGACCTGCTGTTTGTTCCCTGTTCCCTCAGCACCATGGACCTGCTGTTTGTTCCCTGTTCCCTCAGCACCATGGACCTGCTGTTTGTTCCCTCAGCACCATGGACCTGGTGTTTGTTCCCTCAGCACCATGGACCTGGTGTTTGTGTTTGTTCCCTCAGCACCATGGTTGGTGTTTGTTCCTCAGCACCATGGACCTGCTGTTTGTTTGTTCCCTCAGCACCATGGACCTGGTGTTTGTTCCCTCAGCACCATGGACCTGCTGTTGTTCCCTCAGCACCATGGACCTGGTGTTTGTTCCCTCAGCACCATGGACCTGCTGTTTGTTCCCTCAGCACCATGGACCTGCTGTTTGTCCAGCACCATGGACCTGCTGTTTGTTCCCTCAGCACCATGGACCTGGTGTTTGTTCCCTCAGTACCATGGACCATGGACCTGCTGTTTGTTTGCACCATGGACCCTGTTTGTTCCCTCAGCACCATGGACCTGCTGTTTGTTTGTTCCCTCAGCACCATGGACCTGCTGTTTGTTCCCTCAGCACCATGGACCACCATGGACCATGGACCTGCTGTTTGTTCCCTCAGCACCATGGACCTGGTGTTTGTTCCCTCAGCACCATGGACCTGCTGTTTGTTCCCTCCCTCAGCACCATGGACCTGGTGTTTGTTCCCTCAGCTCCATGGACCTGGTGTTTGTTCCCTCCTCAGCACCATGGACCTGCTGTTTGTTCCCTGTTCCCTCAGCACCATGGACCTGCTGTTTGTTCCCTGTTCCCTCAGCACCATGGACCTGCTGTTTGTTCCCTGTTCCCTCAGCACCATGGACCTGCTGTTTGTTCCCTCAGCACCATGGACCTGCTGTTTGTTCCCTCAGCACCATGGACCTGCTGTTTGTTCCCTCAGCACCATGGACCTGGTGTTTGTTCCCTCAGCACCATGGACCTGCTGTGTTTGTTCCCTCAGCACCATGGACCTGGTGTTTTGTTCCTCAGCACCATGGACCTGCTGTTTGTTCCCTGTTCCCTCAGCACCATGGATGGACCTGCTGTTTGTTTTGTTGTTCCCTCAGCACCATGGACCTGGTGTTTGTTCCCTCAGCACCATGGACCTGCTGTTTGTTCCCTCAGCACCATGGACCTGGTGTTTGTTCCCTCAGCACCATGGACCTGCTGTTTGTTCCCTCAGCACCATGGACCTGCTGTTTGTTCCCTCAGCACCATGGACCTTGTTTGTTCCCCCTCAGCACCATGGACCTGCTGTTTGTTCCCTCAGCACCATGGACCTGCTGTTTGTTCCCTCAGCACCATGGACCTGGCTGTTTGTTCCTCCAGTTCCCAGCACCATGGACCTGCTGTTTGTTCCTCAGCACCATGGACCTGCTGTTTGTTTCCCTCAGGTGTTTGCACCATGGACCTGGTGTTTGTTCCCTCAGCACCATGGACCTGCTGTTTGTTCCCTCAGCACCATGGACCTGCTGTTTGTTCCCTCAGCACCATGGACCTGCTGTTTGTTCCCTCAGCACCATGGACCTGCTGTTTGTTCCCTGTTCCCTCAGCACCATGGACCTGCTGTTTGTTCCCTCAGCACCATGGACCTGCTGTTTGTTCCCCAATGTTTGTTTGCAGTTTGATAACCATTAGTTCTCTGAACAGCAACACTGGCTGTTACAACCATCAGATTGTACTGATGTGTGTGTGTTGATATCAGGTTATAGTAATGTGTGTGTTGATATCAGGTTATAGTAATGTGTGTGTGTTGATATCAGGTTATAGTAATGTGTGTGTTGATATCAGGTTATAGTAATGTGTGTGTGGATATCAGGTTATAGTAATGTGTGTGTTGATATCAGGTTATAGTAACGTGTGTTGATATCACGTTATAGTAATGTGTGTGTGTTGATATCAGGTTATAGTAATGTGTGTGTTGATATCAGGTTATAGTAATGTGTGTGTTGATATCAGGTTATAGTAATGTGTGTGTGTTGATATCAGGTTATAGTAATGTGTGTGTTGATATCAGGTTATAGTAATGTGTGTGTTGATATCAGGTTATAGTAATGTGTGTGTGTTGATATCAGGTTATAGTAATGTGTGTGTTGATATCAGGTTATAGTAATGTGTGTGTTGATATCAGGTTATAGTAATGTGTGTGTTGATATCAGGTTATAGTAATGTGTGTGTGTTGATATCAGGTTATAGTAATGTGTGTGTTGATATCAGGTTATAGTAATGTGTGTGTTGATATCAGGTTATAGTAATGTGTGTGTTGATATCAGGTTATAGTAATGTGTGTGTTGATATCAGGTTATAGTAATGTGTTGATATCAGGTTATAGTAATGTGTGTGTTGATATCAGGTTATAGTAATGTGTGTGTGTTGATATCAGGTTATAGTAATGTGTGTGTGTTGATATCAGGTTATAGTAATGTGTGTGTTGATATCAGGTTATATGTGTGTGTTGTAATGTGTGTGTTGATATCAGGTTATAGTAATGTGTGTTGATATCAGGTTATAGTAATGTGTGTGTTGATATCAGGTTATAGTAATGTGTGTGTGTTGATATCAGGTTATAGTAATGTGTGTGTTGATATCAGGTTATAGTAATGTGTGTGTGTTGATATCAGGTTATAGTAATGTGTGTGTTGATATCAGGTTATAGTAATGTGTGTGTTGATATCAGGTTTATAAGTGTGTGTGTTGATATCAGGTGTGTTGATATCAGGTTATAGTAATGTGTGTGTGTTGATATCAGGTTATAGTAATGTGTGTGTTGATATCAGGTTATAGTAATGTGTGTGTTGATATCAGGTTATAGTAATGTGTGTGTTGATATCAGGTTATAGTAATGTGTGTGTTGATATCAGGTTATAGTAATGTGTGTGTTGATATCAGGTTATAGTAATGTGTGTGTTGATATCAGGTTATAGTAATGTGTGTGTTGATATCAGGTTATAGTAATGTGTGTGTGTTGATATCAGGTTATAGTAATGTGTGTGTGTTGATATCAGGTTATAGTAATGTGTGTGTGTTGATATCAGGTTATAGTAATGTGTGTGTTGATATCAGGTTATAGTAATGTGTGTGTTGATATCAGGTTATAGTAATGTGTGTGTTGATATCAGGTTATAGTAATGTGTGTGTTGATATCAGGTTATAGTAATGTGTGTTGATATCAGGTTATAGTAATGTGTGTGTTGATATCAGGTTATAGTAATGTGTGTGTGTTGATATCAGGTTATAGTAATGTGTGTGTTGATATCAGGTTATAGTAATGTGTGTGTTGATATCAGGTTATAGTAATGTGTGTGTGTTGATATCAGGTTATAGTAATGTGTGTGTTGATATCAGGTTATAGTAATGTGTGTGTTGATATCAGGTTATAGTAATGTGTGTGTGTTGATATCAGGTTATAGTAATGTGTGTGTGTTGATATCAGGTTATAGTAATGTGTGTGTTGATATCAGGTTATAGTAATGTGTGTGTTGATATCAGGTTATAGTAATGTGTGTGTGTTGATATCAGGTTATAGTAATGTGTGTGTTGATATCAGGTTATAGTAATGTGTGTGTTGATATCAGGTTATAGTAATGTGTGTGTTGATATCAGGTTATAGTAATGTGTGTGTTGATATCAGGTTATAGTAATGTGTGTTGATATCAGGTTATAGTAATGTGTGTGTTGATATCAGGTTATAGTAATGTGTGTGTTGATATCAGGTTATAGTAATGTGTGTGTTGATATCAGGTTATAGTAATGTGTGTGTTGATATCAGGTTATAGTAATGTGTGTGTGTTGATATCAGGTTATAGTAATGTGTGTGTGTTGATATCAGGTTATAGTAATGTGTGTGTTGATATCAGGTTATAGTAATGTGTGTGTTGATATCAGGTTATAATGTGGGTGTTAATCGATTTATGTGTGTGTGTTGATATCAGGTTATAGTAATGTGTGTGTTGATATCAGGTTATAGTAATGTGTGTGTTGATATCAGGTTATAGTAATGTGTGTGTTGATATCAGGTTATAGTAATGTGTGTGTTGATATCAGGTTATAGTAATGTGTGTGTGTTGATATCAGGTTATAGTAATGTGTGTGTTGATATCAGGTTATAGTAATGTGTGTGTGTTGATATCAGGTTATAGTAATGTGTGTGTGTTGATATCAGGTTATAGTAATGTGTGTGTGTTGATATCAGGTTATAGTAATGTGTGTGTGTTGATATCAGGTTATAGTAATGTGTGTGTGTTGATATCAGGTTATAGTAATGTGTGTGTTGATATCAGGTTATAGTAATGTGTGTGTGTTGATATCAGGTTATGATGTATTATAGTAATGTGTGTGTTGATATCAGGTTATAGTAATGTGTGTGTTGATATCGGGTTATAGTAATGTGTGTGTTATGTTATATTAATGTGTGTGTGTTATAGTTAAGCCAATGTGTTGATATCAGGTTATAGTAATGTGTGTGTGTTGATATCAGGTTATAGTAATGTGTGTGTGTTGATATCAGGTTATAGTAATGTGTGTGTGTTGATATCAGGTTATAGTAATGTGTGTGTTGATATCAGGTTTATAGTAATAGGTTATAGTGTGTGTTGATATCAGGTTTATAATATGTGTGTTGATATCAGGTTTAGTAATATGTGTGTGTTGATATCAGATTTATAATATGTGTGTGTTGATATCAGTTATAATATGTGTGCTGTTGATATCAGGTTATAGTAATGTGTGTGTTGATATCAGGTTATAGTAATGTGTGTGTTGATATCAAGTTATAGTAATGTGTGTGTTGATATTTCAGGTTATAATGTGTATGTGTTGATATCAGGTTATAGTAATGTATGTTGATATCAGTTCTTAAGTAATGTGTGTGTGGTATTATCAGGTTATAGTAATGTGTGTGTTGATATCAGGTTATAGTAATGTGTGTGTTGATATCAGGTTATAGTAATGTGTGTGTTGATATCAGGTTATAGTAATGTGTGTGTGTTGATATCAGGTTATAGTAATGTGTGTGTTGATATCAGGTTATAGTAATGTGTGTGTTGATATCAGGTTATAGTAATGTGTGTGTGTTGATATCAGGTTATAGTAATGTGTGTGTTGATATCAGGTTATAGTAATGTGTGTGTGTTGATATCAGGTTATAGTAATGTGTGTGTGTTGATATCAGGTTATAGTAATGTGTGTGTTGATATCAGGTTATAGTAATGTGTGTGTTGATATCAGGTTATAGTAATATGTGTGTGTTGATATCAGGTTATAGTAATGTGTGTGTTGATATCAGGTTATAGTAATGTGTGTGTGTTGATATCAGGTTATAGTAATGTGTGTGTTGATATCAGGTTATAGTAATGTGTGTGTGTTGATATCAGGTTATAGTAATGTGTGTGTGTTGATATCAGGTTATAGTAATGTGTGTGTTGATATCAGGTTATAGTAATGTGTGTGTTGATATCAGGTTATAGTAATGTGTGTGTTGATATCAGGTTATAGTAATGTGTGTGTTGATATCAGGTTATAGTAATGTGTGTGTGTTGATATCAGGTTATAGTAATGTGTGTGTGTTGATATCAGGTTATAGTAATGTGTGTGTTGATATCAGGTTATAGTAATGTGTGTGTGTTGATATCAGGTTATAGTAATG
>NW_027040013.1:0-67500 GCF_034236695.1 Oncorhynchus nerka
CAGTGCTCCTGGACTCTGTGTGCTCTGCTCCAGATGAACAGCTATCTACCCCCAGTAACAGTCCATGTCAAAGAGACCATTGTGACGTCTAATGATAGACACTACTGTCTGTCTGTGTGTCTGTGGAGGCCAGGGGTTCCCTTCCCTGGTTGTTTGGCTGTCTGAATGAACAATGCTCTCTGCTCTGCATGTATGACCCAACCAATGCAGGTTTAGTTATATACTGTAGAGCAGGGTGAGCAGGGTGTATGAAATAACAGGTTTAGTTATAGATAACAGGCTGTATGATATAACAGGTTTAGTTATAGATAACAGGCTGTATGATATAACAGGTTTAGTTATAGATAACAGGCTGTATGATATAACAGGTTTAGTTATAGATAACAGGCTGTATGATATAACAGGTTTAGTTATAGATAACAGGCTGTATGATAACAGGCTGTATGATATAACAGGTTTAGTTATAGATAACAGGCTGTATGATATAACAGGTTTAGTTATAGATAACAGGCTGTATGATATAACAGGTTTAGTTATAGATAACAGGCTGTATGACTGTATATAACAGGTTTAGTTATAGATAACAGGCTGTATGATATAACAGGTTTAGTTATAGATAACAGGCTGTATGATATAACAGGCTGTATGATATAACAGGTTTAGTTATAGATAACAGGCTGTATGATATAACAGGTTTAGTTATTATAGATAACAGGCTGTATGATATAACAGGTTTAGTTATAGATATGATATAACAGGCTGTATGATATAACAGGCTGTATGATATAACAGGTTTAGTTATAGATAAAGGCTGTATGAGGCTGTATGATATAACAGGTTTAGTTATTATATGATATAACAGGCTGTATGATATAACAGGCTGTATGATATAACAGGTTTAGTTATAGATAACAGGCTGTATGATATAACAGGTTTAGTTATGATATAACAGGCTGATATGATATAACAGGTTTAGTTATAGATAACAGGCTGTATGATATAACAGGCTGTATGATATAACAGGCTGTATGATATAACAGGTTTAGTTATAGATAACAGGCTGTATGATATAACAGGTTTAGTTATAGATAACAGGCTGTATGATATAACAGGTTTAGTTATAGATAACAGGCTGTATGATATAACAGGTTTAGTTATAGATAACAGGCTGTATGATATAACAGGTTTAGTTATAGATAACAGGCTGTATGATATAACAGGCTGTATGATATAACAGGTTTAGTTATAGAACAGGCTGTATGATATAACAGGTTTAGTTATAGATAACAGGCTGTATGATATAACAGGTTTAGTTATAGATAACAGGCTGTATGATATAACAGGTTTGTTATAGATAACAGGCTGTATGATATAACAGGATATAACAGGTTTAGTTATAGATAACAGATATAACAGGCTGTATGATATAACAGGTTTAGTTATAGATAACAGGCTGTATGATATAACTGTATGATATAACAGGTTTAGTTATAGATAACATATAACAGGCTGTATGATATAACAGGTTTAGTTATAGATAACAGGCTGTATGATATAACAGGTTTAGTTATAGATAACAGGCTGTATGATATAACAGGTTTAGTTATAGATAACAGGCTGTATGATATAACAGGTTTAGTTATAGATAACAGGCTGTATGATATAACAGGCTGTATGATATAACAGGCTGTATTATAACAGGTTTAGTTATAGATAACAGTATGCTGTATGATATAACAGGTTTAGTTATTATAGATAACAGGCTGTATGATATAACAGGTTTAGTTATAGATAACAGGCTGATATAACATGATATAACAGGTTTAGTTATTATAGATAACAGGCTGTATGATATAACAGGTTTAGTTATAGATAACAGGCTGTATGATATAACAGGTTTAGTTATAGATAACAGGCTGTATGATATAACAGGTTTAGTTATAGATAACAGGCTGTATGATATAACAGGTTTAGTTATAGATAACAGGCTGTATGATATAACAGGTTTAGTTATATAACAGGCTGTATGATATAACAGGTTTAGTTATAGATAACAGGCTGTATGATATAACAGGTTTAGTTATAGATAACAGGCTGTATGATATGTTTGATATAACAGGTTTAGTTATAGATAACAGGCTGTATGATATAACAGGTTTAGTTATAGATAACAGGCTGTATGATATAACAGGTTTAGTTATAGATAACAGGCTGTATGATATAGGTTTAGTTATAGATAACAGGCTGTATGATATAACAGGTTTAGTTATAGATAACAGGCTGTATGATATAACAGGTTAGATAACAGGCTGTATTATAGATAACAGGCTGTATGATATAACAGGTTTAGTTATAGATAACAGGCTGTATGAGTTTAGTTATAGATAACAGGCTGTATGATATAACAGGCTGTATGATATAACAGGTTTAGTTATAGATAACAGGCTGTATGATATAACAGGTTTAGTTATAGATAACAGGCTGTATGATTAACAGGCTGTATGATATAACAGGTTTAGGCTGTATGATATAACAGGTTTAGTTATAGATAACACTGGCTGTATGATATAACAGGTTTAGTTATAGATAACAGGCTGTATGATATAACAGGTTTAGTTATAGATAACAGGCTGTTATGATATAACAGGCTGTATGATATAACAGGTTTAGTTATAGATAACAGGCTGTATGATATAACAGGCTGTATGATATAACAGGTTTAGTTATAGATAACAGGCTGTATGATATAACAGGTTTAGTTATAGATAACAGGCTGTATGATATAACAGGGTTTGTTATAGATAACAGGTTTGTTATAGATAACAGGCTGTATGATATAACAGGTTTAGTTTAGATAACAGGCTGTATGATATAACAGGCTGTATGATATAACAGGTTTGTTATAGATAACAGGTTTAGTTATGTAGGCTGATATATAACAGGTTTAGTTATAGATAACAGGCTGTATGATATAACAGGTTTAGTTATGATATAACAGGTTTAGTTATAGATAACAGGCTGTATGATATAACAGGTTTAGTTATGATATAACAGGTTTAGTTATAGATAACAGGCTGTGATATAACAGGCTGTATGATATAACAGGTTTAGTTATAGATAACAGGCTGTATGATATAACAGGTTTAGTTATAGATAACAGGCTGTATGATATAACAGGTTTAGATAACATATATAACAGGTTTGTTATAGATAACAGGCTGTATGATATAACAGGTTTAGTTATAGGCTGTATGATATAACAGACTGTATTAACAGGTTTAGTTATAGATAACAGGGTTAGATAACAGGCTGTATGATATAACAGGTTTAGTTATAGATAACAGGCTGTATTATGATATAACAGGTTTGTTATAGATAACAGGCTGTATGATATAACAGGTTTAGTTATAGATAACAGGCTGTATGATATAACAGGTTTAGTTATAGATAACAGGCTGTATGATATAACAGGTTTGTTATAGATAACAGGCTGTATGATATAACAGGTTTAGTTATAGATAACAGGCTGTATGATATAACAGGTTTAGTTATAGATAACAGGCTGTATGATATAACAGGTTTAGTTATAGATAACAGGCTGTATGATATAACAGGTTTAGTTATAGATAACAGGCTGTATGATATAACAGGTTTAGTTATAGATAACAGGCTGTATGATATAACAGATATAACAGGTTTAGTTATAGATAACAGGCTGTATGATATAACAGGTTTAGTTATAGATAACAGGCTGTATGATATAACAGGTTTAGTTATAGATAACAGGCTGTATGATATAACAGGTTTAGTTATAGATAACAGGCTGTATGATATAACAGGTTTGTATGATATAACATAGATAACAGGCTGTATGATATAACAGGTTTAGTTATAGATAACAGGCTGTATGATATAACAGGGTTTAGTTATATATAACAGGTTTAGTTATAGATAACAGGCTGTATGATATAACAGGTTTAGTTATAGATAACAGGCTGTATGATATAACAGGCTGTATGATATAACAGGTTTAGATAACAGGCTGTATGATATAACAGGTTTAGTTATAGATAACAGGCTGTATGATATAACAGTTTAGCTAACAGGCTGTATGATATAACAGGTTTAGTTATAGATAACAGGCTGTATGATATAACAGGTTTAGTTATAGATAACAGGCTGTATGATATAACAGGCTGTATGATATAACAGGTTTAGTTATAGATAACAGGCTGTATGATATAACAGGTTTGCTTATGAGATATAGATAACAGGCTGTATGATATAACAGGTTTAGTTATAGATAACAGGCTGTATGATATAACAGGTTTAGTTATAGATAACAGGCTGTATGATATAACAGGGTTATAGATAACAGGCTATGATATAACAGGTTTAGTTATAGATAACAGGCTGTATGATATAACAGGTTTAGTTATAGATAACAGGCTGTATGATATAACAGGTTTAGTTATAGATAACAGGCTGTATGATATAACAGGTTTAGTTATAGATAACAGGCTGTATGATATAACAGGTTTAGTTATAGATAACAGGCTTTATTATATAACAGGCTGTATGATAACAGGCTGTATGATATAACAGGTTTAGTTATAGATAACAGGCTGTATGATATAACAGGCTGTATGATATAACAGGTTTAGTTATAGATAACAGGCTGTATGATATAACAGGTTTAGTTATAGATAATATAACAGGCTGTATGATATAACAGGTTTAGTTTAGTTATAGATAACAGGCTGTATGATATAACAGGTTTAGTTATAGATAACAGGCTGTATGATATAACAGGTTTAGTTATAGATAACAGGCTGTATGATATAACAGGTTTAGGTTTATAGATAACAGGCTGTATGATATAACAGGTTTAGTTATTAACAGGCTTATAGATAACAGGTTTGTTATAGATAACAGGCTGATATAACAGGTTTAGTTATATAACAGGTTTAGTTATAGATAACAGGCTGTATGATATAACAGGTTTAGTTATAGATAACAGGCTGTATGATATAACAGGCTGTATGATATAACAGGTTTAGTTATAGATAACAGGCTGATATAACAGGCTGTAGTTATATATAACAGGCTGTATGATATAACAGGTTTAGTTATAGATAACAGGCTGTATGATATAACAGGTTTAGTTATAGATAACAGGCTGTATGATATAACAGGTTTAGTTATAGATAACAGGCTGTATGATATAACAGGCTGTATGATATAACAGGTTTAGTTATAGATAACAGGCTGTATGATATAACAGGCTGTATGATATAACAGGTTTAGTTATAGATAACAGGCTGTATGATATAACAGGTTTAGTTATAGATAACAGGCTGTATGATATAACAGGCTGTATGATATAACAGGCTGTATGATATAACAGGTTTAGTTATAGATAACAGGCTGTATGATATAACAGGTTTAGTTATAGATAACAGGCTGTATGATATAACAGGTTTAGTTATAGATAACAGGCTGTATGATATAACAGGTTTGTTATAGATAACAGGCTGTATGATATAACAGGTTTAGTTATAGATAACAGGCTGTATGATATAACAGGTTTAGTTATAGATAACAGGCTGTATGATATAACAGGGTTATTTAACAGGCTTATGATATAACAGGGTTATAGATAACAGGCTTATGATATAACATATAGATAACAGGTTTAGTTATAGATAACAGGCTGTATGATATAACAGGCTGTATGATATAACAGGTTTAGTTATAGATAACAGGCTGTATGATATAACAGGCTGTATGATATAACAGGTTTAGTTATAGATAACAGGCTGTATGATATAACAGGTTTAGTTATAGATAACATATAACAGGTTTAGTTATAGATAACAGGCTGTATGATATAACAGGTTTAGTTATAGATAACAGGCTGTATGATATAACAGGTTTAGTTATAGATAACAGGCTGTATGATATAACAGGTTTAGTTATAGATAACAGGCTGTATGATATAACAGGTTTGTTATAGATAACAGGCTGTATGATATAACAGGTTTAGTTATAGATAACAGGCTGTATGATATATGATAGATAACAGGCTGTATGATATAACAGGTTTAGTTATAGATAACAGGCTGTATGATATAACAGGTTTAGTTATAGATAACAGGCTGTATGATATAACAGGTTTAGTTATTATAGATAACAGGCTGTATGATATAACAGGTTTAGTTATAGATAACAGGTTTATTATAGATAACAGGCTGTATGATATAACAGGTTTAGTTATAGATAACAGGCTGTATGATATAACAGGTTTAGTTATAGATAACAGGCTGTATGATATAACAGGTTTAGTTATAGATAACAGGCTGTATGATATAACAGGTTTAGTTATAGATAACAGGCTGTATGATATAACAGGCTGTATGATATAACAGGTTTAGTTATAGATAACAGGCTGTATGATATAACAGGTTTAGTTATGATATAACAGGCTTTAGTTGATATAACAGGTTTAGTTATAGATAACAGGCTGTATGATATAACAGGCTGTATAGATAACAGGCTGTATGATATAACAGGTTTAGTTATAGATAACAGGCTGTATGATATAACAGGCTGTATGATATAACAGGTTTAGTTATAGATAACAGGCTGTATGATATAACAGGTTTAGTTATAGATAACAGGCTGTATGATATAACAGGTTTAGTTATAGATAACAGGCTGTATGTTATAGATAACAGGCTGTATGATATAACAGGCTGTATGATATTATAGATAACAGGCTGTATGATATAACAGGTTTAGTTATAGATAACAGGTTTATGTTATAGATAACAGGCTGTATGATATAACAGGTTTAGTTATAGATAACAGGCTGTAGATATAACAGGCTGTATGATATAACAGGTTTAGTTATAGATAACAGGCTGATATGATATAACAGGTTTAGTTATAGATAACAGGCTGTATGATATAACAGGTTTAGTTATAGATAACAGGCTGTATGATATAACAGGCTGTATGATATAACAGGTTTAGTTATAGATAACAGGCTGATATAACATGATATAACAGGCTGTATGATATAACAGGTTTAGTTATAGATAACAGGCTGTATGATATAACAGGTTTAGTTATAGATAACAGGCTGCTGATATAACAGGTTTAGTTATAGATAACAGGCTGTATGATATAACAGGTTTAGTTATAGATAACAGGCTGTATGATATAACAGGTTTAGTTATAGATAACAGGCTGTATGATATAACAGGTTTAGTTATAGATAACAGGCTGTATGATATAACAGGTTTAGTTATAGATAACAGGCTGTATGATATAACAGGTTTAGTTATAGATAACAGGCTGTATGATATAACAGGTTTGTTATAGATAACAGGCTGTATGATATAACAGGTTTAGTTTAGTTATAGATAACAGGCTGTATGATATAACAGGTTTGTTATAGATAACAGGCTGTATGATATAACAGGTTTAGTTATAGATAACAGGCTGTATGATATAACAGGTTTAGTTATAGATAACAGGCTGTATGATATAACAGGTTTAGTTATAGATAACAGGCTGTATGATATAACAGGTTTAGTTATAGATAACAGGTTGTAGTTATATAACAGGCTTTAGTTATATAACAGGCTGTATGATATAACAGGTTTAGTTATAGATAACAGGCTGTATGATATAACAGGTTTAGTTATAGATAACAGGTTTGTTATGATATAACAGGCTGTATGATATAACAGGTTTAGTTATAGATAACAGGCTGTATGATATAACAGGCTGTTATGATAACAGGCTGTATGATATAACAGGGTTTAGGTTATAGATAACAGGCTGTATGATATAACAGGCTGTATGATATAACAGGTTTAGTTATAGATAACAGGCTGTATGATATAACAGGCTGTAGTTTAGTTATAGATAACAGGCTGTATGATATAACAGGTTTAGTTATAGATAACAGGCTGTATGATATAACAGGTTTAGTTATAGATAACAGGCTGTATGATATAACAGGTTTAGTTATAGATAACAGGCTGTATGATATAACAGGTTTAGTTATAGATAACAGGCTGTATGATATAACAGGTTTAGTTATAGATAACAGGCTGTTATAGATATGATATATAACAGGTTTAGTTATAGATAACAGGCTGTATGATATAACAGGTTTAGTTATAGATAACAGGCTGTATGATATAACAGGCTGTATGATATAACAGGCTGTATGATATAACAGGTTTAGTTATAGATAACAGGCTGTATGATATAACAGGCTGTATGATATAACAGGTTTAGTTATAGATAACAGGCTGTATGATATAACAGGTTTAGTTATAGATAACAGGCTGTATGATATAACAGGCTGTATGATATAACAGGTTTAGTTATAGATAACAGGCTGTATGATATAACAGGTTTAGTTATAGATAACAGGCTGATATATGATATAACAGGCTGTATGATATAACAGGTTTAGTTATAGATAACAGGCTGTATGATATAACAGGTTTAGTTATAGATAACAGGCTGTATGATATAACAGGTTTAGTTATATAACAGGTTTGTTATGATATAACAGGCTGTATGATATAACAGGTTTAGTTATAGATAACAGGCTGTATGATATAATAGTTATAGATAACAGGCTGTATGATATAACAGGTTTAGTTATAGATAACAGGCTGTATGATATAACAGGCTGTATTTAACAGGTTTAGTTATAGATAACAGGCTGTATGATATAACAGGTTTAGTTATAGATAACAGGCTGTATGATATAACAGGTTTAGTTATAGATAACAGGCTGTATGATATAACAGGCTGTATGATATAACAGGTTTAGTTATAGATAACAGGCTGTATGATATAACAGGCTGTATGATATAACATGTTTAGTTATAGATAACAGGCTGTATGATATAACAGGTTTAGTTATAGATAACAGGCTGTATGATATAACAGGTTTAGTTATAGATAACAGGCTGTATGATATAACAGGTTTAGTTATAGATAACAGGCTGTATGATATAACAGGTTTAGTTATAGATAACAGGCTGTATGATATAACAGGTTTAGTTATAGATAACAGGCTGTATGATATAACAGGTTTAGTTATAGATAACAGGCTGTATGATATAACAGGTTTAGTTATAGATAACAGGCTGTATGATATAACAGGTTTAGTTATAGATAACAGGCTGTATGATATAACAGGTTTAGTTATAGATAACAGGTTGTATGATATAACAGGTTTAGTTATAGATAACAGGCTTTATTATATAACAGGTTTAGTTATTATAGATAACAGGCTGTATGATATAACAGGCTGTAGGTTTAGTTATAGATAACAGGCTGTATGATATAACAGGCTGTATGATATAACAGGTTTATGATATAACAGGTTTAGTTATATAACAGGCTGTATGATATAACAGGTTTAGTTATAGCTGCTGTATGATATAACAGGTTTAGTTATAGATAACAGGCTGTATGATATAACAGGTTTAGTTATAGATAACAGGCTGTATGATATAACAGGTTTAGTTATAGATAACAGGCTGTATGATATAACAGGTTTAGTTATAGATAACAGGCTGATATAACAGGTTGATATAACAGGTTTGTTGATAGATAACAGGCTGTATGATATAACAGGTTTAGTTATAGATAACAGGCTGTATGATATAACAGGTTTAGTTATAGATAACAGGCTGTATGATATAACAGGTTTAGTTATAGATAACAGGCTGTATGATATAACAGGTTTAGTTATAGATAACAGGCTGTATGATATAACAGGCTTTAGTTATATAACAGGCTGTATGATATAACAGGTTTAGTTATAGATAACAGGCTGTATGATATAACAGGTTTAGTTATAGATAACAGGCTGTATGATATAACAGGTTTAGTTATAGATAACAGGCTGTATGATATAACAGGTTTAGTTATAGATAACAGGTTTAGTTATAGATAACAGGCTGTATGATATAACAGGTTTAGTTATAGATAACAGGCTGTATGATATAACATGTTTAGTTATAGATAACAGGCTGTATGATATAACAGGTTTAGTTATAGATAACAGGTTTAGTTATAGATAACAGGCTGTATGATATAACAGGCTGTATGATATAACAGGTTTAGTTATAGATAACAGGCTGTATGATATAACAGGCTGTATGATATAACAGGTTTAGTTATAGATAACAGGCTGTATGATATAACAGGTTTAGTTATAGATAACAGGCTGTATGATATAACAGGTTTGTTATATATAACAGGTTTAGTTATAGATAACAGGCTGTATGGCTGTATGATATAACAGGCTGTATGATATAACAGGTTTAGTTATAGATAACAGGCTGTATGATATAACAGGTTTAGTTATAGATAACAGGCTGTATGATATAACAGGCTGTATGATATAACAGGTTTAGTTATAGATAACAGGCTGTATGATATAACAGGTTTAGTTATAGATAACAGGCTGTATGATATAACAGGTTTAGTTATAGATAACAGGCTGTATGATATAACAGGCTGTATGATATAACAGGTTTAGTTATAGATAACAGGCTGTATGATATAACAGGCTGTATGATATAACAGGTTTAGTTATAGATAACAGGCTGTATGATATAACAGGTTTAGTTATAGATAACAGGCTGTATGATATAACAGGTTTAGTTATAGATAACAGGCTGTATGATATAACAGGTTTAGTTATAGATAACAGGCTGTATGATATAACAGGTTTAGTTATAGATAACAGGCTGTATGATATAACAGGTTTAGTTATAGATAACAGGCTGTATGATATAACAGGTTTAGTTAACAGGTTTATAGATAACAGGCTGTATGATATAACAGGTTTAGTTATGATATAACAGGCTGTTGATATATATAACAGGCTGTATGATATAACAGGATTTAGATTATAGATAACAGGCTGTATGATATAACAGGTTTAGTTATAGATAGGCTGTATGATATAACAGGTTTAGTTATAGATAACAGGCTGTATGATATAACAGGCTGTATGATATAACAGGTTTAGTTATAGATAACAGGCTGTATGATATAACAGGTTTAGTTATAGATAACAGGCTGTATGATATAACAGGTTTAGTTATAGATAACAGGCTGTATGATATAACAGGCTGTATGTATAGATATAACAGGCTGTATGATATAACAGGTTTAGTTATAGATAACAGGCTGTATGATATAACAGGTTTAGTTATAGATAACAGGCTGTATGATATAACAGGTTTAGTTATAGATAACAGGCTGTATGATATAACAGGTTTAGTTATAGATAACAGGCTGTATGATATAACAGGCTGTATGATATAACAGGTTTAGTTATAGATAACAGGCTGTATGATAACAGGTTTAGTTATAGATAACAGGCTGTATGATATAACAGGTTTAGTTATAGATAACAGGCTGTATGATATAACAGGTATGATAGGTTTAGTTATAGATAACAGGCTGTATGATATAACAGGTTTAGTTATAGATAACAGGCTGTATGATATAACAGGTTTAGTTATAGATAACAGGCAGATATAACAGGCTGTATGATATAACAGGTTTAGTTATAGATAACAGGCTGTATGATATAACAGGTTTAGTTATAGATAACAGGCTGTATGATATAACAGTTTAGTTGATAGGCTGTTATATAACAGGCTGTATGATATAACAGGCTGTATGATATAACAGGTTTAGTTATAGATAACAGGCTGTATGATATAACAGGCTGTATGATATAACATGTTTAGTTATAGATAACAGGCTGTATGATATAACAGGTTTAGTTATAGATAACAGGCTGTATGATATAACAGGTTTAGTTATAGAGAACAGGCTGTATGATATAACAGGTTTAGTTATAGATAACAGGCTGTATGATATAACAGGTTTAGTTATAGATAACAGGCTGTATGATATAACAGGTTTAGTTATAGATAACAGGCTGTATGATATAACAGGTTTAGTTATAGATAACAGGTTGTTTGATATAACAGGTTTAGTTATAGATAACAGGTTTAGTTATAGATAACATGTTTAGTTATATATTGATATAACAGGCTGTATAACAGGCTGTATGATATAACAGGTTTAGTTATAGATAACAGGCTGTATGATATAACAGGTTTAGTTATAGATAACAGGTTTAGTTATGTAACAGGCTGTATGATATAACAGGTTTAGTTATAGATAACAGGCTGTATGATATAACAGGTTTAGTTATAGATAACAGGCTGTATGATATAACAGGTTTAGTTATAGATAACAGGCTGTATGATATAACAGGTTTAGTTATAGATATAGATAACAGGCTGTATGATATAACAGGTTTAGTTATAGATAACAGGCTGTATGATATAACAGGTTTAGTTATATAACAGGTTTGTTATGAGATAACAGGCTGTATGATATAACAGGTTTAGTTATAGATAACAGGCTGTATGATATAACAGGTTTAGTTATAGATAACAGGCTGTATGATATAACAGGTTTAGTTATAGATAACAGGCTGATATAACAGGTTTGATATAACAGGCTGTATGATATAACAGGTTTAGTTATAGATAACAGGCTGTATGATATAACAGGTTTGTATAGATAACAGGCTGTATGATATAACAGGTTTAGTTATAGATAACAGGCTGTATGATATAACAGGTTTAGTTATAGATAACAGGCTGTATGATATAACAGGTTTAGTTATAGATAACAGGCTGATATAACAGGCTGTATGATATAACAGGTTTAGTTATAGATAACAGGCTGTATGATATAACAGGCTGTATGATATAACAGGTTTAGTTATAGATAACAGGCTGATATATGATATAACAGGCTGTATGATATAACAGGTTTAGTTATAGATAACAGGCTGTATGATATAACAGGTTTAGTTATAGATAACAGGCTGTATGATATAACAGGTTTAGTTATAGATAACAGGCTGTATGATATAACAGGTTTAGTTATAGATAACATAGATATAACAACTGTATGATATAACAGTTTAGTTATAGATAACAGGCTGTATGATATAACAGGTTTAGTTATAGATAACAGGTTTGTATGATATAACAGGCTGTATGATATAACAGGTTTAGTTATAGATAACAGGCTGTATGATATAACAGGCTGTATGATATAACATGTTTAGTTATAGATAACAGGCTGTATGATATAACAGGTTTAGTTATAGATAACAGGCTGTCTGATATAACAGGTTTAGTTATAGATAACAGGCTGTATGATATAACAGGTTTAGTTATAGATAACAGGCTGTATGATATAACAGGTTTAGTTATAGATAACAGGCTGTATGATATAACAGGCTGTATAGTTATAGATAACAGGCTGTATGATATAACAGGTTTAGTTATAGATAACAGGTTGTTATGATATAACAGGTTTAGTTATAGATAACAGGTTTAGTTATAGATAACAGGTTTATGTTATAACAGGTTTAGAGCAGGCTGTATGATATAACAGGTTTAGTTATAGATAACAGGCTGTATGATATAACAGGCTGTGTGATATAACAGGTTTAGTTATAGATAACAGGCTGTATGATATAACAGGTTTAGTTATAGATAACAGGCTGTATGATATAACAGGCTTTGTGATATAACAGGCTGTATGATATAACAGGTTTAGTTATAGATAACAGGCTGTATGATATAACAGGTTTAGTTATAGATAACAGGCTGTATGATATAACAGGTTTAGTTATAGATAACAGGCTGTATGATATAACAGGTTTAGTTATAGATAACAGGCTGTATGATATAACAGGTTTAGTTATAGATAACAGGCTGTATGATATAACAGGCTGTATGATATAACAGGTTTAGTTATAGATAACAGGCTGTATGATATAACAGGTTTAGTTATAGATAACAGACTGTATGATATAACAGGTTTAGTTATAGATAACAGGCTGTATGATATAACAGGTTTAGTTATAGATAACAGGCTGTATGATATAACAGGTTTAGTTATAGATAACAGGCTGTATGATATAACTGTATGATATAACAGGTTTAGTTATAGATAACAGGCTGTATGATATAACAGACTGTATGACATAACAGGTTTAGTTATAGATAACAGGTTGTATGATATAACAGGTTTAGTTATAGATAACAGGCTGTATGATATAACAGGCTGTATGATATAACAGGCTGTATGATATAACAGGTTTAGTTATAGATAACAGGCTGTATGATATAACAGGCTGTATGATATAACAGGCTGTATGATATAACAGGTTTAGTTATAGATAACAGGCTGTATGATATAACAGGCTGTATGATATAACAGGTTTAGTTATAGATAACAGGCTGTATGATATAACAGGCTGTATGATATAACAGGCTGTATGATATAACAGGTTTAGTTATAGATAACAGGCTGTATGATATAACAGGTTTAGTTATAGATAACAGGCTGTATGATATAACAGGTTTATGATTATAGTTATAACAGGCTGTATGATATAACAGGTTTAGTTATAGATAACAGGCTGTATGATATAACAGGTTTAGTTATAGATAACAGGCTGTATGATATAACAGGTTTAGTTATAGATAACAGGTTTAGTTATAGATAACAGGCTGTATGATATAACAGGCTGTATGATATAACAGGTTTAGTTATAGATAACAGGCTGTATGATATAACAGGCTGTATGATATAACAGGTTTGATATAACAGGCTGTATGATATAACAGGTTTAGTTATAGATAACAGGCTGTATGATATAACAGGCTGTATGATATAACAGGTTTAGTTATAGATAACAGGCTGTATGATATAACAGGTTTAGTTATAGATAACAGGCTGTATGATATAACAGGTTTAGTTATAGATAACAGGCTGTATGATATAACAGGCTGTATGATATAACAGGTTTAGTTATAGATAACAGGCTGTATGATATAACAGGTTTAGTTATAGATAACAGGCTGTATGATATGTTATAGATAACAGGCTGTATGATATAGTTATAGATAACAGGCTGTATGATATAACAGGTTTAGTTATAGATAACAGGCTGTATGATATAACAGGCTGTTATATATAACAGGCTGTATGATATAACAGGTTTAGTTATAGATAACAGGCTGTATGATATAACAGGCTGTATGATATAACAGGTTTAGTTATAGATAACAGGCTGTAGATATAACAGGCTGTATGATATAACAGGTTTAGTTATAGATAACAGGCTGTATAGATATAACAGGTTTAGTTATAGATAACAGGCTGTATGATATAACAGGTTTAGTTATAGATAACAGGCTGTATGATATAACAGGTTTAGTTATAGATAACAGGCTGATATATGTTATATAACAGTTATAGATAACAGGCTGTATGATATAACAGGTTTAGTTATAGATAACAGGCTGTATGATATAACAGGTTTAGTTATAGATAACAGGCTGTATGATATAACAGGTTTAGTTATAGATTATAGATAACAGGTTTAGTTATAGATAACAGGCTGTATGATATAACAGGTTTAGTTATAGATAACAGGCTGTATGATATAACAGGTTTAGTTATAGATAACAGGTATTGTTTAGTTATAGATAACAGGCTGTATGATATAACAGGTTTAGTTATAGATAACAGGCTGTATGATATAACAGGCTGTATGATATAACAGGTTTAGTTATAGATATAACAGGCTGTATGATATAACAGGCTGTATGATATAACAGGTTTAGTTATAGATAACAGGCTGTATGATATAACAGGTTTAGTTATAGATAACAGGCTGTATGATATAACAGGTTTAGTTATAGATAACAGGCTGTATGATATAACAGGCTGTATGATATAACAGGTTTAGTTATAGATAACAGGCTGTATGATATAACAGGTTTAGTTATAGTTATAGATATAACAGGCTGTATGATATAACAGGTTTAGTTATAGATAACAGGCTGTATGATATAACAGGGCTGTATGATATAACAGGTTTAGTTATAGATAACAGGCTGTATGATATAACATGTTTAGTTATAGATAACAGGCTGTCTGATATAACAGGTTTAGTTATAGATAACAGGCTGTATGATATAACAGGTTTAGTTATAGATAACAGGCTGTATGATATAACAGGTTTAGTTATAGATAACAGGCTGTATGATATAACAGGTTTAGTTATAGATAACAGGCTGTATGATATAACAGGTTTAGTTATAGATAACAGGTTGTTTGATATAACAGGTTTAGTTATAGATAACAGGTTTAGTTATAGATAACAGGCTGTATGATACAACAGGTTTAGTTATAGATAACAGGCTGTATGATATAACAGGCTGTATGATATAACAGGTTTAGTTATAGATAACAGGTTTGTTATGATATAACAGGCTGTATGATATAACAGGTTTAGTTATAGATAACATAGATATAACAGGCTGTATGATATAACAGGTTTAGTTATAGATAACAGGCTGTATGATATAACAGGTTTAGTTATAGATAACAGGCTGTATGATATAACAGGTTTAGTTATAGATAACAGGCTGTATGATATAACAGGTTTAGTTATAGATAACAGCTGTATGATATAACAGGTTTAGTTATAGATAACAGGCTGTATGATATAACAGGTTTAGTTATAGATAACAGGCTGTATGGCTGTATGATATAACAGGTTTAGTTATAGATAACAGGCTGTATGATATAACAGGTTTAGTTATAGATAACAGGCTGTATGATATAACAGGTTTAGTTATAGATAACAGGCTGTATGATATAACAGGTTTAGTTATAGATAACAGGCTGTATGATATAACAGGTTTAGTTATAGATAACAGGCTGTATGATATAACAGGCTGTATGATATAACAGGTTTAGTTATAGATAACAGGCTGTATGATATAACAGGTTATAGATTATAGATATAACAGGCTGTATGATATAACAGGTTTAGTTATAGATAACAGGCTGTATGATATAACAGGGTATGATATGTATGATATAACAGGTTTAGTTATGAGATAACAGGTTTAGTTATAGATAACAGGCTGTATGATATAACAGGTTTAGTTATAGATAACAGGCTGTATGATATGATATAACAGGTTTAGTTATATATGATATAACAGGTTTAGTTATAGATAACAGGCTGTATGATATAACAGGTTTAGTTATAGATAACAGGCTGTATGATATAACAGGTTTGTTATAGATAACAGGCTGTTATGATATAACAGGCTGTATGATAACAGGTTTAGTTATAGATAACAGGCTGTATGATATAACAGGTTTAGTTATAGATAACAGGCTGTATGATATAACAGGTTTAGTTATAGATATAGATATAACAGGCTGTATGATATAACAGGTTTAGTTATAGATAACAGGCTGTATGATATAACAGGTTTAGTTATAGATAACAGGCTGTATGATATAACAGGTTTAGTTATAGATAACAGGCTGATATAACAGGCTGTATGATATAACAGGTTTAGTTATAGATATAGATATAACAGGCTGTATGATATAACAGGTTTAGTTATAGATAACAGGCTGTATGATATAACAGGTTTAGTTATAGATAACAGGCTGTATGATATAACAGGTTTAGTTATAGATAACAGGCTGTATGATATAACAGGTTTAGTTATAGATAACAGGCTGTATGATATAACAGGTTTAGTTATAGATAACAGGCTGTATGATATAACAGGTTTAGTTATAGATAACAGGCTGTATGATATAACAGGCTGTATGATATAACAGGTTTAGTTATAGATAACAGGCTGTATGATATAACAGGTTTAGTTTAGATTATAGATATAACAGGTTTGTATGATATACAGGCTGTATGATATAACAGGTTTGTTATAGATAACAGGTTTGTTATGATATAACAGGCTGTATGATATAACAGGTTTAGTTATAGATAACAGGCTGTATGATATAACATGTTTAGTTATAGATAACAGGCTGTATGATATAACAGGTTTAGTTATAGATAACAGGCTGTATGATATAACAGGTTTAGTTATAGATAACAGGCTGTATGATATAACAGGTTTAGTTATAGATAACAGGCTGTATGATATAACAGGTTTAGTTATAGATAACAGGCTGTATGATATAACAGGTTTAGTTATAGATAACAGGCTGTTATGATATAACAGGTTTAGTTATAGATAACAGGTTTAGTTATAGATAACATGTTTAGTTATATAGTATAACAGGCTGTATGATATAACAGGTTTAGTTATAGATAACAGGCTGTATGATATAACAGGCTGTATGATATAACAGGTTTAGTTATAGATAACAGGCTGTATGATATAACAGGTTTAGTTATAGATAACAGGCTGTATGATATAACAGGTTTAGTTATAGATAACAGGCTGTATGATATAACAGGTTTAGTTATAGATAACAGGCTGTATGATATAACAGGTTTAGTTATAGATAACAGGCTGTATGATATAACAGGTTTAACAGGTTTAGTTATAGATAACAGGCTGTATGATATAACAGGTTTAGTTATAGATAACAGGCAGGTTTAGTTAGGTTTAGTTATAGATAACAGGCTGTATGATATAACAGGTTTAGTTATAGATAACAGGCTGTATGATATAACAGGTTTAGTTATAGATAACAGGCTGTATGATATAACAGGTTTAGTTATAGATAACAGGCTGTATGATATAACAGGTTTGTTATGATATAAACTGTATGATATAAGAGGTTTAGTTATAGATAACAGGCTGTATGATATAACAGGTTTAGTTATAGATAACAGGCTGTATGATATAACAGGTTTAGTTATAGATAACAGGCTGTATGATATAACAGGTTTAGTTATAGGCTGTATGATATAACAGGTTTAGTTATAGATAACAGGCTGTATGATATAACAGGTTTAGTTATAGATAACAGGCTGTATGATATAACAGGTTTAGTTATAGATAACAGGCTGTATGATATAACAGGCTGTATGATATTACAGGTGTAGTTATAGATAACAGGCTGTATGATATAACAGGTTTAGTTATAGATAACAGGCTGTATGATATAACAGGTTTAGTTATAGATAACAGGCTGTATGATATAACAGGCTGTATGATATAACAGGTTTAGTTATAGATAACAGGCTGTATGATATAACAGGTTTAGTTATAGATAACAGGCTGTATGATATAACAGGTTTAGTTATAGATAACAGGCTGTATGATATAACAGGCTGTATGATATAACAGGTTTAGTTATAGATAACAGGCTGTATGATATAACAGGCTGTATGATATAACATGTTTAGTTATAGATAACAGGCTGTATGATATAACATGTTTAGTTATAGATAACAGGCTGTATGATATAACAGGTTTAGTTATAGATAACAGGCTGTATGATATAACAGGTTTAGTTATAGATAACAGGCTGTATGATATAACAGGTTTAGTTATAGAGAACAGGCTGTATGATATAACAGGTTTAGTTATAGATAACAGGCTGTATGATATAACAGGTTTAGTTATAGATAACAGGTTGTTTGATATAACAGGTTTAGTTATAGATAACAGGTTTAGTTATAGATAACATGTTTAGTTATATATTGTAGAGCAGGCTGTATGATATAACAGGTTTAGTTATAGATAACAGGCTGTATGATATAACAGGCTGTATGATATAACAGGTTTAGTTATAGATAACAGGCTGTATGATATAACAGGTTTAGTTATAGATAACAGGCTGTATGATATAACAGGTTTAGTTATAGATAACAGGCTGTATGATATAACAGGTTTAGTTATAGATAACAGGCTGTATGATATAACAGGTTTAGTTATAGATAACAGGCTGTATGATATAACAGGTTTAGTTATAGATAACAGGCTGTATGACATAACAGGTTTAGTTATAGATATAGATAACAGGCTGTGTGATATAACAGGTTTAGTTATAGATAACAGGCTGTATGATATAACAGGTTTAGTTATAGATAACAGGCTGTCTGATATAACAGGTTTAGTTATAGATAACAGGCTGTATGATATAACAGGTTTAGTTATAGATAACAGGCTGTATGATATAACAGGCTGTATGATATAACAGGCTGTATGATATAACAGGTTTAGTTATAGATAACAGGCTGTATGATATAACAGGTTTAGTTATAGATAACAGGCTGTATGATATAACAGGTTTAGTTATAGATAGGCTGTATGATATAACAGGCTGTATGATATAACAGGTTTAGTTATAGATAACAGGCTGTATGATATAACAGGTTTAGTTATAGATAACAGGCTGTATGATATAACAGGTTTAGTTATAGATAACATGTATGATATAACAGGCTGTATGATATAACAGGTTTAGTTATAGATAACAGGCTGTATGATATAACAGGTTTAGTTATAGATAACAGGCTGTATGATATAACAGGTTTAGTTATAGATAACAGGCTGTATGATGTAACAGATATAGATAACAGGCTGTATGATATAACAGGTTTAGTTATAGATAACAGACTGTATGATATAACAGGTTTAGTTATAGATAACAGGCTGTATGATATAATAGGTTTAGTTATAGATAACAGGCTGTATGATATAACAGGCTGTATGATATAACAGGTTTAGTTATAGATAACAGGCTGTATGATATAACAGGCTGTATGATATAACAGGTTTAGTTATAGATAACAGGCTGTATGATATAACAGGTTTAGTTATAGATAACAGGCTGTATGATATAACAGGCTGTATGATATTTAGTTATAGATAACAGGCTGTATGATATAACAGGTTTAGTTATAGATAACAGGCTGTATGATATAACAGGTTTAGTTATAGATAACAGGCTGGCTGTATGATATAACAGGCTGTATGATATAACAGGTTTAGTTATAGATAACAGGCTGTATGATATAACAGGTTTAGTTATAGATAACAGGCTGTATGATATAACAGGTTTAGTTATAGATAACAGGCTGTATGATATAACAGGCTGTATGATAACAGGTTTAGTTATAGATAACAGGCTGTATGATATAACAGGTTTAGTTATAGATAACAGGCTGTATGATATAACAGGTTTAGTTATAGATAACAGGCTGTATGATATAACAGGTTTAGTTATAGATAACAGGCTGTATGATATAACAGGCTGTATGATATAACAGGTTTAGTTATAGATAACAGGCTGTATGATATAACAGGCTGTATGATATAACATGTTTAGTTATAGATAACAGGCTGTATGATATAACATGTTTAGTTATAGATAACAGGCTGTCTGATATAACAGGTTTAGTTATAGATAACAGGCTGTATGATATAACAGGTTTAGTTATAGATAACAGGCTGTATGATATAACAGGTTTAGTTATAGAGAACAGGCTGTATGATATAACAGGTTTAGTTATAGATAACAGGCTGTATGATATAACAGGTTTAGTTATAGATAACAGGTTGTTTGATATAACAGGTTTAGTTATAGATAACAGGTTTAGTTATAGATAACATGTTTAGTTATATATTGTAGAGCAGGCTGTATGATATAACAGGTTTAGTTATAGATAACAGGCTGTATGATATAACAGGCTGTATGATACAACAGGTTTAGTTATAGATAACAGGCTGTATGATATAACAGGCTGTATGATATAACAGGTTTAGTTATAGATAACAGGCTGTATGATATAACAGGCTGTATGATATAACAGGTTTAGTTATAGATAACAGGCTGTATGTTTAGTTATAACAGGCTGTATGATATAACAGGTTTAGTTATAGATAACAGGCTGTATGATATAACAGGTTTAGTTATAGATAACAGGCTGTATAATATAACAGGTTTAGTTATAGATAACAGGCTGTATGATATAACAGGTTTAGTTATAGATAACAGGCTGTATGATATAACAGGTTTAGTTATAGATAACAGGCTGTATGATATAACAGGCTGTATGATATAACAGGTTTAGTTATAGATAACAGGCTGTATGATATAACAGGTTTAGTTATAGATAACAGGCTGTATGATATAACAGGTTTAGTTATAGATAACAGGCTGTATGATATAACAGGTTTAGTTATAGATAACAGGCTGTATGATATAACAGGTTTAGTTATAGATAACAGGCTGTATGATATAACAGGTTTAGTTATAGATAACAGGCTGTATGATATAACAGGTTTAGTTATAGATAACAGGCTGTATGATATAACAGGTTTAGTTATAGATAACAGGCTGTATGATATAACAGGTTTAGTTATAGATAACAGGCTGTATGATATAACAGGTTAAGTTATAGATAACAGGTTTAGTTATAGATAACAGGCTGTATGATATAACAGGCTGTATGATATAACAGGCTGTATAATATAACAGGTTTAGTTATAGATAACAGGCTGTATGATATAACAGGCTGTATGATATAACAGGTTTAGTTATAGATAACAGGCTGTATGATATAACAGGTTTAGTTATAGATAACAGGTTTAGTTATAGATAACAGGCTGTATGATATAACAGGCTGTATGATATAACAGGTTTAGTTATAGATAACAGGCTGTATGATATAACAGGCTGTATGATATAACAGGCTGTATGATATAACAGGTTTAGTTATAGATAACAGGCTGTATGATATAACAGGTTTAGTTATAGATAACAGGCTGTATGATATAACAGGCTGTATGATATAACAGGTTTAGTTATAGATAACAGGCTGTATGATATAACAGGCTGTATGATATAACAGGTTTAGTTATAGATAACAGGCTGTATGATATAACAGGTTTAGTTATAGATAACAGGCTGTATGATATAACAGGTTTAGTTATAGATAACAGGCTGTATGATATAACAGGCTGTATGATATAACAGGTTTAGTTATAGATAACAGACTGTATGATATAACAGGTTTAGTTATAGATAACAGGCTGTATGATATAACAGGTTTAGTTATAGATAACAGGCTGTATGATATAACAGGCTGTATGATATAACAGGTTTAGTTATAGATAACAGGCTGTATGATATAACAGGCTGTATGATATAACAGGTTTAGTTATAGATAACAGGCTGTATGATATAACAGGTTTAGTTATAGATAACAGGCTGTATGATATAACAGGTTTAGTTATAGATAACAGGCTGTATGATATAACAGGCTGTATGATATTACAGGTGTAGTTATAGATAACAGGCTGTATGATATAACAGGTTTAGTTATAGATAACAGGCTGTATGATATAACAGGTTTAGTTATAGATAACAGGCTGTAAGATATAACAGGCTGTATGATATAACAGGTTTAGTTATAGATAACAGACTGTATGATATAACAGGTTTAGTTATAGATAACAGGCTGTATGATATAACAGGTTTAGTTATAGATAACAGGCTGTATGATATAACAGGCTGTATGATATAACAGGTTTAGTTATAGATAACAGGCTGTATGATATAACAGGCTGTATGATATAACATGTTTAGTTATAGATAACAGGCTGTATGATATAACATGTTTAGTTATAGATAACAGGCTGTCTGATATAACAGGTTTAGTTATAGATAACAGGCTGTATGATATAACAGGTTTAGTTATAGATAACAGGCTGTATGATATAACAGGTTTAGTTATAGAGAACAGGCTGTATGATATAACAGGTTTAGTTATAGATAACAGGCTGTATGATATAACAGGTTTAGTTATAGATAACAGGTTGTTTGATATAACAGGTTTAGTTATAGATAACAGGTTTAGTTATAGATAACATGTTTAGTTATATATTGTAGAGCAGGCTGTATGATATAACAGGTTTAGTTATAGATAACAGGCTGTATGATATAACAGGCTGTATGATACAACAGGTTTAGTTATAGATAACAGGCTGTATGATATAACAGGCTGTATGATATAACAGGTTTAGTTATAGATAACAGGCTGTATGATATAACAGGCTGTATGATATAACAGGTTTAGTTATAGATAACAGGCTGTATGGTATAACAGGCTGTATGATATAACAGGTTTAGTTATAGATAACAGGCTGTATGATATAACAGGTTTAGTTATAGATAACAGGCTGTATAATATAACAGGTTTAGTTATAGATAACAGGCTGATAATATAACAGGTTTAGTTATAGATAACAGGCTGTATGATATAACAGGTTTAGTTATAGATAACAGGCTGTGTGATATAACAGGTTTAGTTATAGATAACAGGCTGTATGATATAACAGGCTGTATGATATAACAGGTTTAGTTATAGATAACAGGCTGTGTGATATAACAGGTTTAGTTATAGATAACAGACTGTATGATATAACATGTTTAGTTATAGATAACAGGCTGTATGATATAACAGGTTTAGTTATAGATAACAGGCTGTATGACATAACAGGTTTAGTTATAGATAACAGGCTGTGTGATATAACAGGTTTAGTTATAGATAACAGGCTGTATGATATAACAGGTTTTGTTATAGATAACATGCTGTATGATATAACAGGTTTAGTTATAGATAACAGGCTGTATGATATAACAGGTTTAGTTATAGATAACAGGCTGTATGATATAACAGGCTGTATGATATAACAGGTTTAGTTATAGATAACAGGCTGTATGATATAACAGGCTGTATGATATAACAGGTTTAGTTATAGATAACAGGCTGTGTGATATAACAGGTTTAGTTATAGATAACAGGTTTAGTTATAGATAACAGGCTGTATGATATAACAGGCTGTATGATATAACAGGTTTAGTTATAGATAACAGGCTGTATGATATAACAGGCTGTATGATATAACAGGCTGTATGATATAACAGGTTTAGTTATAGATAACAGGCTGTATGATATAACAGGTTTAGTTATAGATAACAGGCTGTATGATATAACAGGCTGTATGATATAACAGGTTTAGTTATAGATAACAGGCTGTATGATATAACAGGCTGTATGATATAACAGGTTTAGTTATAGATAACAGGCTGTATGATATAACATGTTTAGTTATAGATAACAGGCTGTCTGATATAACAGGTTTAGTTATAGATAACAGGCTGTATGATATAACAGGTTTAGTTATAGATAACAGGCTGTATGATATAACAGGCTGTATGATATAACAGGTTTAGTTATAGATAACAGGCTGTATGATATAACAGGCTGTATGATATAACAGGTTTAGTTATAGATAACAGGCTGTATGATATAACAGGCTGTATGATATAACATGTTTAGTTATAGATAACAGGCTGTATGATATAACATGTTTAGTTATAGATAACAGGCTGAATGATATAACAGGCTGTATGATATAACAGGTTTAGTTATAGATAACAGGCTGTCTGATATAACAGGTTTAGTTATAGATAACAGGCTGTATGATATAACAGGTTTAGTTATAGATAACAGGCTGTATGATATAACAGGTTTAGTTATAGATAACAGGCTGTATGATATAACAGGTTTAGTTATAGATAACAGGTTGTTTGATATAACAGGTTTAGTTATAGATAACAGGTTTAGTTATAGATAACATGTTTAGTTATATATTGTAGAGCAGGCTGTATGATATAACAGGTTTAGTTATAGATAACAGGCTGTATGATATAACAGGTTGTATGATATAACAGGTTTAGTTATAGATAACAGGCTGTATTTTATAACAGGCTGTATGATATAACAGGTTTAGTTATAGATAACAGGCTGTATGATATAACAGGTTTAGTTATAGATAACAGGCTGATAATATAACAGGTTTAGTTATAGATAACAGGCTGTATGATATAACAGGCTGTATAATATAACAGGTTTAGTTATAGATAACAGGCTGTATGATACAACAGGTTGTATGATATAACAGGTTTAGTTATAGATAACAGGCTGTATGATATAACAGGCTGTATAATATAACAGGTTTAGTTATAGATAACAGGCTGTATGATATAACAGGCTGTATGATATAACAGGTTTAGTTATAGATAACAGGCTGTGTGATAACAGGCTGTATGATATAACAGGTTTAGTTATAGATAACAGACTGTATGATATAACAGGTTTAGTTATAGATAACAGGCTGTATGATATAACAGGTTTAGTTATAGATAACAGGCTGTATGACATAACAGGTTTAGTTATAGATAACAGGCTGTGTGATATAACAGGTTTAGTTATAGATAACAGGCTGTATGATATAACAGGTTTAGTTATAGATAACAGGCTGTATGATATAACATGTTTAGTTATAGATAACAGGCTGTATGATATAACAGGTTTAGTTATAGATAACAGGCTGTATAATATAACAGGCTGTATGATATAACAGGCTGTATGATACAACAGGTTTAGTTATAGATAACAGGCTGTATGATATAACAGGTTTAGTTATAGATAACAGGCTGTGTGATACAACAGGTTTAGTTATAGATAACAGGCTGTATGATATAACAGGTTTAGTTATAGATAACAGGCTGTATAATATAACAGGCTGTATGATATAACAGGTTTAGTTATAGATAACAGGCTGTATGATATAACAGGTTTAGTTATAGATAACAGGCTGTATAATATAACAGGCTGTATGATATAACAGGCTGTATGATATAACAGGTTTAGTTATAGATAACAGGCTGTATAATATAACAGGCTGTATGATATAACAGGTTTAGTTATATATATCAGGCTGTATGATATAACAGGTTTAATTATAGATAACAGGCTGTATGATATAACAGGTTTAGTTATAGATAACAGGCTGTATGATATAACAGGTTTAGTTATATCAGTATATATTCTATTAGTAGTATTAGTATTACAGTATACCAGTATATATTCTATTAGTAGTATTACTATTACAGTATACCAGTATATAATATATTAGTAGTAGTATTATTACAGTATACCGGTATATAATATATTAGTAGTATTACAGTATACCAGTATATAATATATTAGTAGTATTACAGTATACCAGTATATAATATATTAGTAGTATTACAGTATACCAGTATATAATATATTAGTAGTAGTATTATTACAGTATACCAGTATATAATATATTATATACTGGTATACACTGGTATACTGTAATAATAATACAACTAATATATTATATACTGGTATACTGTAATAGTAATACTACTAATAGAATATATACTGGTATACTGTAATAGGAATACTACTAATAGAATATATACTGGTATACTGTAATACTAATACTTCCTCCCGGGGAAGGACTGCCCGTTCCATGATCTCGCCATCACGGTTGACAACTCCAT
Organism: Oncorhynchus nerka; assembly: GCF_034236695.1. Classification (NCBI taxonomy): domain Eukaryota; kingdom Metazoa; phylum Chordata; class Actinopteri; order Salmoniformes; family Salmonidae; genus Oncorhynchus; species Oncorhynchus nerka. The sequence continues at coordinate 27,340 of NW_027040013.1, forward strand.
TGTGTCCTCCTCCCAGAGCGCTAAGAACCTTGGCGTGATCCTGGACAACACCCTGTCGTTCTCAACTAACATCAAGGCGGTGGCCCGTTCCTGTAGGTTCATGCTCTACAACATCCGCAGAGTACGACCCTGCCTCACACAGGAAGCTGGCGCAGGTCCTAATCCAGGCACTTGTCATCTCCCGTCTGGATTACTGCAACTCGCTGTTGGCTGGGCTCCCTGCCTGTGCCATTAAACCCCTACAACTCATCCAGAACGCCGCAGCCCGTCTGGTGTTCAACCTTCCCAAGTTCTCTCACGTCACCCCGCTCCTCCGCTCTCTCCACTGGCTTCCAGTTGAAGCTCGCATCCGCTACAAGACCATGGTGCTTGCCTACGGAGCTGTGAGGGGAACGGCACCTCAGTACCTCCAGGCTCTGATCAGGCCTTACACCCAAACAAGGGCACTGCGTTCATCCACCTCTGGCCTGCTCGCCTCCCTACCACTGAGGAAGTACAGTTCCCGCTCAGCCCAGTCAAAACTGTTCGCTGCTCTGGCCCCCCAATGGTGGAACAAACTCCCTCACGACGCCAGGACAGCGGAGTCAATCACCACCTTCCGGAGACACCTGAAACCCCACCTCTTTAAGGATAGGCTTATAACAGCTTTATACCTAGGATAGGATAAAGTAATCCCTCTCACCCCCCTTAAAAGATTTAGATGCACTACTGTTCCACTGGATGTCATAAGGTGAATGCACCAATTTGTAAGTCGCTCTGGATAAGAGCGTCTGCTAAATGACTTAAATGTAAATGTAATATTAGTAGTATTACTATTACAGTATATAATATATTAGTAGTGTTAGTATTACATTGTACCAGTATATCATATATTAGTAGTATTACAGTATACCAGTATATAATATATTAGTAATAGTATTATTACAGTATACCGGTATATAATATATTAGTAGGAGATTATTACAGTATACCAGTATATAATATATTAGTAATTGTATTATTACAGTATACCAGTATATAATACATTAGTAGTATTAATATTACAGTATACCAGTATATAATACATTAGTAGTAGTATTATTACAGTATACCAGTATATAATATATTAGTAATTGTATTATTACAGTATACCAGTATATAATACATTAGTAGTATTAATATTACAGTATACCAGTATATAATACATTAGTAGTAGTATTATTACAGTATACCAGTATAATATATTGGTAGTATTATTCTTACTATTACAGTATTTCTACCTATTATTTTGACCTAGTAGTGACAATATCATTTACTGCATAAATGTGTTTGATTCGGTAAAATCTTCCGTAATTACTGTATATACTGTAAAGTGTTTATGCTCTACAGTATGTGTGGTCTTCTCTGTTGGGTGTAATTAATTTAACGGATGACTGGCTCACCTATAGGACACACATGGGGTGACACCATGGCCCTCCGGCTAGACTTGTTAGCTCTGTTAGAGCTCCAGTTAGGTTGGGGGTTTTCAGTTTTCACTCAGTGGTATGGCCTGCTGTTCTACTGTTGATCTCAGGGAAGTCCATTTTAGGACAGACAGACAGACGGACGGACGGAAGGCTTCCTATTCTAGTAAAGTGCCCAATGAGAACACCATGCCAAAATCCATGTTGTCCTGGCTGACATTTTAAAAGCATTCATCATTACTTTGAAGATGCCAAGGCTCTCAGGGAGACTTGAGGGGCAAAGCTTGGAGGCCATATGGCTGGAGCTGTTACAAACTAATATATAGGCCTGTAGACTCTACAGACAGGAGTTATACTGGTTTACATGGCCTGTAGACTCTACAGACCGGAGTTATTCTGGTTTACATGGCCTGTAGACTCTACAGACAGGAGTTATACTGGTTTACATGGCCTGTAGACTCTACAGACAGGAGTTATGCTGGTTTACATGGCCTGTAGACTCTACAGACAGGAGTTATACTGGTTTACATGGCCTGTAGACTCTACAGACAGGAGTTATGCTGGTTTACATGGCCTGTAGACTCTACAGACAGGAGTTATACTGGTTTACATGGCCTGTAGACTCTACAGACAGGAGTTATACTGGTTTACATGGCCTGTAGACTCTACAGACAGGGACAGGAGTTATACTGGTTTACATGGCCTGTAGACTCTACAGACAGGAGTTATACTGGTTTACATGGCCTGTAGACTCTACAGACAGGAGTTATGCTGGTTTACATGGCCTGTAGACTCTACAGACAGGGACAGGAGTTATGCTGGTTTACATGGCCTATAGACTCTACAGACAGGGACAGGAGTTATACTGGTTTACATGGCCTGTAGACTCTACAGACAGGAGTTATGCTGGTTTACATGGCCTGTAGACTCTACAGACAGGAGTTATACTGGTTTACATGGCCTGTAGACTCTACAGACAGGGACAGGAGTTATACTGGTTTACATGGCCTGTAGACTCTACAGACAGGAGTTATACTGGTTTACATGGCCTGTAGACTCTACAGACAGGGACAGGAGTTATACTGGTTTACATGGCCTGTAGACTCTACAGACAGGAGTTATACTGGTTTACATGGCCTGTAGACTCTACAGACAGGGACAGGAGTTATGCTGGTTTACATGGCCTGTAGACTCTACAGACAGGAGTTATACTGGTTTACATGGCCTGTAGACTCTACATACAGGAGTTATACTGGTTTACATGGCCTGTAGACTCTACAGACAGGAGTTATGCTGGTTTACATGGCCTGTAGACTCTACAGACAGGAGTTATACTGGTTTACATGGCCTGTAGACTCTACAGACAGGAGTTATACTGGTTTACATGGCCTGTAGACTCTACAGACAGGAGTTATACTGGTTTACATGGCCTGTAGACTCTACAGACAGGAGTTATGCTGGTTTACATGGCCTGTAGACTCTACAGACAGGAGTTATACTGGTTTACATGGCCTGTAGACTCTACAGACAGGAGTTATGCTGGTTTACATGGCCTGTAGACTCTACAGACAGGAGTTATACTGGTTTACATGGCCTGTAGACTCTACAGACAGGGACAGGAGTTATACTGGTTTACATGGACTGTAGACTCTACAGACAGGAGTTATACTGGTTTACATGGCCTGTAGACTCTACAGACAGGGACAGGAGTTATACTGGTTTACATGGCCTGTAGACCCTACAGACAGGGACAGGAGTTATGCTGGTTTACATGGCCTGTAGACTCTACAGACAGGAGTTATACTGGTTTACCTGGCCTGTAGACTCTACAGACAGGAGTTATGCTGGTTTACATGGCCTGTAGACTCTACAGACAGGAGTTATACTGGTTTACATGGCCTGTAGACTCTACAGACAGGAGTTATGCTGGTTTACATGGCCTGTAGACTCTACAGACAGGAGTTATACTGGTTTACATGGCCTGTAGACTCTACAGACAGGAGTTATACTGGTTTACATGGCCTGTAGACTCTACAGACAGGAGTTATGCTGGTTTACATGGCCTGTAGACTCTACAGACAGGAGTTATACTGGTTTACATGGCCTGTAGACTCTACAGACAGGAGTTATACTGGTTTACATGGCCTGTAGACTCTACAGACAGGGACAGGAGTTATACTGGTTTACATGGCCTGTAGACTCTACAGACAGGAGTTATACTGGTTTACATGGCCTGTAGACTCTACAGACAGGGACAGGAGTTATGCTGGTTTACATGGCCTGTAGACTCTACAGACAGGAGTTATACTGGTTTACATGGCCTGTAGACTCTACAGACAGGAGTTATACTGGTTTACATGGCCTGTAGACTCTACAGACAGGAGTTATGCTGGTTTACATGGCCTGTAGACTCTACAGACAGGAGTTATACTGGTTTACATGGCCTGTAGACTCTACAGACAGGAGTTATGCTGGTTTACATGGCCTGTAGACTCTACAGACAGGAGTTATACTGGTTTACATGGCCTGTAGACTCTACAGACAGGGACAGGAGTTATAGGTTTACATGGCCTGTAGACTCTACAGACAGGGACAGGAGTTATACTGGTTTACATGGCCTGTAGACTCTACAGACAGGATTTATACTGGTTTACATGGCCTGTAGACTCTACAGACAGGGACAGGAGTTATACTGGTTTACATGGCCTGTAGACTCTACAGACAGGAGTTATACTGGTTTACATGGCCTGTAGAATCTACAGACAGGGACAGGAGTTATGCTGGTTTACATGGCCTGTAGACTCTACAGACAGGGACAGGAGTTATACTGGTTTACATGGCCTGTAGAATCTACAGACAGGGACAGGAGTTATACTGGTTTACATGGCCTGTAGACCCTACAGACAGGGACAGGAGTTATGCTGGTTTACATGGCCTGTAGACTCTACAGACAGGAGTTATTCTGGTTTACATGGCCTGTAGACCCTACAGACAGGGACAGGAGTTATGCTGGTTTACATGGCCTGTAGACTCTACAGACAGGAGTTATACTGGTTTACATGGCCTGTAGACCGTACAGACAGGGACAGGAGTTATGCTGGTTTACATGGCCTGTAGACTCTACAGACAGGGACAGGAGTTATGCTGGTTTACATGGCCTATAGACTCTACAGACAGGAGTTATACTGGTTTACATGGCCTGTAGACCCTACAGACAGGGACAGGAGTTATGCTGGTTTACATGGCCTGTAGACTCTACAGACAGGAGTTATGCTGGTTTACATGGCCTGTAGACTCTACAGACAGGAGTTATACTGATTTACATGGCCTGTAGACTCTACAGACAGGAGTTATACTGGTTTACATGGCCTGTAGACTCTACAGACAGGAGTTATACTGGTTTACATGGCCTGTAGACTCTACAGACAGGAGTTATACTGGTTTACATGGCCTGTAGACTCTACAGACAGGAGTTATACTGGTTTACATGGCCTGTAGACCCTACAGACAGGGACAGGAGTTATACTGGTTTACATGGCCTGTAGACTCTACAGACAGGAGTTTTACTGGTTTACATGGCCTGTAGACTCTACAGACAGGGACAGGAGTTATGCTGGTTTACATGGCCTGTAGACTCTACAGACAGGGACAGGAGTTATACTGGTTTACATGGCCTGTAGACTCTACAGACAGGGACAGGAGTTATACTGGTTTACATGGCCTGTAGACTCTACAGACAGGGACAGGAGTTATGCTGGTTTACATGGCATGTAGACTCTACAGACAGGAGTTATACTGGTTTACATGGCCTGTAGACTCTACAGACAGGGACAGAAGTTATACTGGTTTACATGGCCTGTAGACTCTATAGACAGGAGTTATACTGGTTTACATGGCCTGTAGACTCTACAGACAGGAGTTATGCTGGTTTACATGGCCTGTAGACTCTACAGACAGGAGTTATACTGGTTTACATGGCCTGTAGACTCTACAGACAGGAGTTATGCTGGTTTACATGGCCTGTAGACTATACAGACAGGGACAGGAGTTATGCTGGTTTACATGGCCTGTAGACTCTACAGACAGGGACAGGAGTTATGCTGGTTTACATGGCCTGTAGACTCTACAGACAGGAGTTATACTGGTTTACATGGCCTGTAGACTCTACAGACAGGAGTTATACTGGTTTACATGGCCTGTAGACTCTACAGACAGGGACAGGAGTTATGCTGGTTTACATGGCCTGTAGACTCTACAGACAGGGACAGGAGTTATACTGGTTTACATGGCCTGTAGACTCTACAGACAGGAGTTATACTGGTTTACATGGCCTGTAGACTCTACAGACAGGAGTTATACTGGTTTACATGGCCTGTAGACTCTACAGACAGGGACAGGAGTTATACTGGTTTACATGGCCTGTAGACTCTACAGAAAGGAGTTATACTGGTTTACATGGCCTGTAGACTCTACAGACAGGGACAGGAGTTATACTGGTTTACATGGCCTGTAGACTCTACAGACAGGAGTTATACTGGTTTACATGGCCTGTAGACTCTACAGACAGGGACAGGAGTTATACTGGTTTACATGGCCTGTAGACTCTACAGACAGGGACAGGAGTTATACTGGTTTACATGGCCTGTAGACCCTACAGACAGGGACAGGAGTTATACTGGTTTACATGGCCTGTAGACCCTACAGACAGGAGTTATGCTGGTTTACATGGCCTGTAGACTCTACAGACAGGAGTTATGCTGGTTTACATGGCCTGTAGACTCTACAGACAGGGACAGGAGTTATACTGGTTTACATGGCCTGTAGACCCTACAGACAGGGACAGGAGTTATGCTGGTTTACATGGCCTGTAGACTCTACAGACAGGAGTTATGCTGGTTTACATGGCCTGTAGACTCTACAGACAGGAGTTATACTGGTTTACATGGCCTGTAGACTCTACAGACAGGAGTTATACTGGTTTACATGGCCTGTAGACTCTACAGACAGGGACAGGAGTTATGCTGGTTTACATGGCATGTAGACTCTACAGACAGGAGTTATACTGGTTTACATGGCCTGTAGACTCTACAGACAGGGACAGGAGTTATGCTGGTTTACATGGCCTGTAGACTCTACAGACAGGGACAGGAGTTATACTGGTTTACATGGCCTGTAGACTCTACAGACAGGAGTTATACTGGTTTACATGGCCTGTAGACTCTACAGACAGGAGTTATACTGGTTTACATGGCCTGTAGACTCTACAGACAGGAGTTATACTGGTTTACATGGCCTGTAGACTCTACAGACAGGGACAGGAGTTATACTGGTTTACATGGCCTGTAGACTCTACAGAAAGGAGTTATACTGGTTTACATGGCCTGTAGACTCTACAGACAGGGACAGGAGTTATACTGGTTTACATGGCCTGTAGACTCTACAGACAGGAGTTATACTGGTTTACATGGCCTGTAGACTCTACAGACAGGGACAGGAGTTATACTGGTTTACATGGCCTGTAGACTCTACAGACAGGGACAGGAGTTATACTGGTTTACATGGCCTGTAGACCCTACAGACAGGGACAGGAGTTATACTGGTTTACATGGCCTGTAGACCCTACAGACAGGAGATATGCTGGTTTACATGGCCTGTAGACTCTACAGACAGGAGTTATGCTGGTTTACATGGCCTGTAGACTCTACAGACAGGGACAGGAGTTATACTGGTTTACATGGCCTGTAGACCCTACAGACAGGGACAGGAGTTATGCTGGTTTACATGGCCTGTAGACTCTACAGACAGGAGTTATGCTGGTTTACATGGCCTGTAGACTCTACAGACAGGAGTTATACTGGTTTACATGGCCTGTAGACTCTACAGACAGGAGTTATACTGGTTTACATGGCCTGTAGACTCTACAGACAGGGACAGGAGTTATGCTGGTTTACATGGCATGTAGACTCTACAGACAGGAGTTATACTGGTTTACATGGCCTGTAGACTCTACAGACAGGGACAGAAGTTATACTGGTTTACATGGCCTGTAGACTCTACAGACAGGAGTTATACTGGTTTACATGGCCTGTAGACTCTACAGACAGGAGTTATGCTGGTTTACATGGCCTGTAGACTCTACAGACAGGAGTTATACTGGTTTACATGGCCTGTAGACTCTACAGACAGGGACAGGAGTTATACTGGTTTACATGGCCTGTAGACTCTACAGACAGGAGTTATACTGGTTTACATGGCCTGTAGAATCTACAGACAGGGACAGGAGTTATGCTGGTTTACATGGCCTGTAGACTCTACAGACAGGGACAGGAGTTATACTGGTTTACATGGCCTGTAGAATCTACAGACAGGGACAGGAGTTATACTGGTTTACATGGCCTGTAGACCCTACAGACAGGGACAGGAGTTATGCTGGTTTACATGGCCTGTAGACTCTACAGACAGGAGTTATTCTGGTTTACATGGCCTGTAGACCCTACAGACAGGGACAGGAGTTATGCTGGTTTACATGGCCTGTAGACTCTACAGACAGGAGTTATACTGGTTTACATGGCCTGTAGACTATACAGACAGGGACAGGAGTTATGCTGGTTTACATGGCCTGTAGACTCTACAGACAGGGACAGGAGTTATGCTGGTTTACATGGCCTATAGACTCTACAGACAGGAGTTATACTGGTTTACATGGCCTGTAGACCCTACAGACAGGGACAGGAGTTATGCTGGTTTACATGGCCTGTAGACTCTACAGACAGGAGTTATGCTGGTTTACATGGCCTGTAGACTCTACAGACAGGAGTTATACTGATTTACATGGCCTGTAGACTCTACAGACAGGAGTTATACTGGTTTACATGGCCTGTAGACTCTACAGACAGGAGTTATACTGGTTTACATGGCCTGTAGACTCTACAGACAGGAGTTATACTGGTTTACATGGCCTGTAGACTCTACAGACAGGAGTTATACTGGTTTACATGGCCTGTAGACCCTACAGACAGGGACAGGAGTTATACTGGTTTACATGGCCTGTAGACTCTACAGACAGGAGTTATACTGGTTTACATGGCCTGTAGACTCTACAGACAGGGACAGGAGTTATGCTGGTTTACATGGCCTGTAGACTCTACAGACAGGAGTTATACTGGTTTACATGGCCTGTAGACTCTACAGACAGGGACAGGAGTTATACTGGTTTACATGGCCTGTAGACTCTACAGACAGGGACAGGAGTTATACTGGTTTACATGGCCTGTAGACTCTACAGACAGGGACAGGAGTTATGCTGGTTTACATGGCATGTAGACTCTACAGACAGGAGTTATACTGGTTTACATGGCCTGTAGACTCTACAGACAGGGACAGAAGTTATACTGGTTTACATGGCCTGTAGACTCTACAGACAGGAGTTATACTGGTTTACATGGCCTGTAGACTCTACAGACAGGAGTTATGCTGGTTTACATGGCCTTTAGACTCTACAGACAGGAGTTATACTGGTTTACATGGCCTGTAGACTCTACAGACAGGAGTTATGCTGGTTTACATGGCCTGTAGACTATACAGACAGGGACAGGAGTTATGCTGGTTTACATGGCCTGTAGACTCTACAGACAGGGACAGGAGTTATGCTGGTTTACATGGCCTGTAGACTCTACAGACAGGAGTTATACTGGTTTACATGGCCTGTAGACTCTACAGACAGGAGTTATACTGGTTTACATGGCCTGTAGACTCTACAGACAGGGACAGGAGTTATGCTGGTTTACATGGCCTGTAGACTCTACAGACAGGGACAGGAGTTATACTGGTTTACATGGCCTGTAGACTCTACAGACAGGAGTTATACTGGTTTACATGGCCTGTAGACTCTACAGACAGGAGTTATACTGGTTTACATGGCCTGTAGACTCTACAGACAGGAGTTATGCTGGTTTACATGGCCTGTAGACTATACAGACAGGGACAGGAGTTATGCTGGTTTACATGGCCTGTAGACTCTACAGACAGGGACAGGAGTTATGCTGGTTTACATGGCCTGTAGACTCTACAGACAGGAGTTATACTGGTTTACATGGCCTGTAGACTCTACAGACAGGAGTTATACTGGTTTACATGGCCTGTAGACTCTACAGACAGGGACAGGAGTTATGCTGGTTTACATGGCCTGTAGACTCTACAGACAGGAGTTATGCTGGTTTACATGGCCTGTAGACCCTACAGACAGGGACAGGAGTTATGCTGGTTTACATGGCCTGTAGACTCTACAGACAGGAGTTATACTGGTTTACATGGCCTGTAGACCGTACAGACAGGGACAGGAGTTATGCTGGTTTACATAGCCTGTAGACTCTACAGACAGGAGTTATGCTGGTTTACATGGCCTGTAGACTCTACAGACAGGAGTTATACTGGTTTACATGGCCTGTAGACTCTACAGACAGGAGTTATACTGATTTACATGGCCTGTAGACTCTACAGACAGGAGTTATACTGGTTTACATGGCCTGTAGACTCTACAGACAGGAGTTATACTGGTTTACATGGCCTGTAGACTCTACAGACAGGAGTTATACTGGTTTACATGGCCTGTAGACTCTACAGACAGGAGTTATACTGGTTTACATGGCCTGTAGACCCTACAGACAGGGACAGGAGTTATACTGGTTTACATGGCCTGTAGACTCTACAGACAGGAGTTATACTGGTTTACATGGCCTGTAGACTCTACAGACAGGGACAGGAGTTATGCTGGTTTACATGGCCTGTAGACTCTACAGACAGGGACAGGAGTTATACTGGTTTACATGGCCTGTAGACTCTACAGACAGGGACAGGAGTTATACTGGTTTACATGGCCTGTAGACTCTACAGACAGGGACAGGAGTTATGCTGGTTTACATGGCATGTAGACTCTACAGACAGGAGTTATACTGGTTTACATGGCCTGTAGACTCTACAGACAGGGACAGAAGTTATACTGGTTTACATGGCCTGTAGACTCTATAGACAGGAGTTATACTGGTTTACATGGCCTGTAGACTCTACAGACAGGAGTTATGCTGGTTTACATGGCCTGTAGACTCTACAGACAGGAGTTATACTGGTTTACATGGCCTGTAGACTCTACAGACAGGAGTTATGCTGGTTTACATGGCCTGTAGACTATACAGACAGGGACAGGAGTTATGCTGGTTTACATGGCCTGTAGACTCTACAGACAGGGACAGGAGTTATGCTGGTTTACATGGCCTGTAGACTCTACAGACAGGAGTTATACTGGTTTACATGGCCTGTAGACTCTACAGACAGGAGTTATACTGGTTTACATGGCCTGTAGACTCTACAGACAGGGACAGGAGTTATGCTGGTTTACATGGCCTGTAGACTCTACAGACAGGGACAGGAGTTATACTGGTTTACATGGCCTGTAGACTCTACAGACAGGAGTTATACTGGTTTACATGGCCTGTAGACTCTACAGACAGGAGTTATACTGGTTTACATGGCCTGTAGACTCTACAGACAGGAGTTATACTGGTTTACATGGCCTGTAGACTCTACAGACAGGGACAGGAGTTATACTGGTTTACATGGCCTGTAGACTCTACAGAAAGGAGTTATACTGGTTTACATGGCCTGTAGACTCTACAGACAGGGACAGGAGTTATACTGGTTTACATGGCCTGTAGACTCTACAGACAGGAGTTATACTGGTTTACATGGCCTGTAGACTCTACAGACAGGGACAGGAGTTATACTGGTTTACATGGCCTGTAGACTCTACAGACAGGAGTTATACTGGTTTACATGGCCTGTAGACTCTACAGACAGGGACAGGAGTTATACTGGTTTACATGGCCTGTAGACTCTACAGACAGGGACAGGAGTTATACTGGTTTACATGGCCTGTAGACCCTACAGACAGGGACAGGAGTTATACTGGTTTACATGGCCTGTAGACCCTACAGACAGGAGTTATGCTGGTTTACATGGCCTGTAGACTCTACAGACAGGAGTTATGCTGGTTTACATGGCCTGTAGACTCTACAGACAGGGACAGGAGTTATACTGGTTTACATGGCCTGTAGACCCTACAGACAGGGACAGGAGTTATGCTGGTTTACATGGCCTGTAGACTCTACAGACAGGAGTTATGCTGGTTTACATGGCCTGTAGACTCTACAGACAGGAGTTATACTGGTTTACATGGCCTGTAGACTCTACAGACAGGAGTTATACTGGTTTACATGGCCTGTAGACTCTACAGACAGGGACAGGAGTTATGCTGGTTTACATGGCATGTAGACTCTACAGACAGGAGTTATACTGGTTTACATGGCCTGTAGACTCTACAGACAGGGACAGAAGTTATACTGGTTTACATGGCCTGTAGACTCTACAGACAGGAGTTATACTGGTTTACATGGCCTGTAGACTCTACAGACAGGAGTTATGCTGGTTTACATGGCCTGTAGACTCTACAGACAGGAGTTATACTGGTTTACATGGCCTGTAGACTCTACAGACAGGAGTTATACTGGTTTACATGGCCTGTAGACTCTACAGACAGGAGTTATGCTGGTTTACATGGCCTGTAGACTCTACAGACAGGAGTTATACTGGTTTACATGGCCTGTAGACTCTACAGACAGGAGTTATGCTGGTTTACATGGCCTGTAGACTCTACAGACAGGGACAGGAGTTATGCTGGTTTACATGGCCTGTAGACTCTACAGACAGGGACAGGAGTTATGCTGGTTTACATGGCCTGTAGACTCTACAGACAGGAGTTATACTGGTTTACATGGCCTGTAGACTCTACAGACAGGAGTTATACTGGTTTACATGGCCTGTAGACTCTACAGACAGGAGTTATACTGGTTTACATGGCCTGTAGACTCTACAGACAGGGACAGGAGTTATACTGGTTTACATGGCCTGTAGACTCTACAGACAGGGACAGGAGTTATACTGGTTTACATGGCCTGTAGACCCTACAGACAGGGACAGGAGTTATACTGGTTTACATGGCCTGTAGACCCTACAGACAGGAGTTATGCTGGTTTACATGGTCTGTAGACTCTACAGACAGGAGTTATGCTGGTTTACATGGCCTGTAGACTCTACAGACAGGGACAGGAGTTATACTGGTTTACATGGCCTGTAGACCCTACAGACAGGGACAGGAGTTATGCTGGTTTACATGGCCTGTAGACTCTACAGACAGGGACAGGAGTTATACTGGTTTACATGGCCTGTAGACCCTACAGACAGGGACAGGAGTTATGCTGGTTTACATGGCCTGTAGACTCTACAGACAGGAGTTATGCTGGTTTACATGGCCTGTAGACTCTACAGACAGGAGTTATACTGGTTTACATGGCCTGTAGACTCTACAGACAGGAGTTATACTGGTTTACATGGCCTGTAGACTCTACAGACAGGGACAGAAGTTATACTGGTTTACATGGCCTGTAGACTCTACAGACAGGAGTTATACTGGTTTACATGGCCTGTAGACTCTACAGACAGGAGTTATGCTGGTTTACATGGCCTGTAGACTCTACAGACAGGGACAGGAGTTATGCTGGTTTACATGGCCTGTAGACTCTACAGACAGGAGTTATACTGGTTTACATGGCCTGTAGACTCTACAGACAGGAGTTATACTGGTTTACATGGCCTGTAGACTCTACAGACAGGGACAGGAGTTATGCTGGTTTACATGGCCTGTAGACTCTACAGACAGGGACAGGAGTTACACTGGTTTACATGGCCTGTAGACTCTACAGACAGGAGTTATACTGGTTTACATGGCCTGTAGACTCTACAGACAGGAGTTATACTGGTTTACATGGCCTGTAGACTCTACAGACAGGAGTTATACTGGTTTACATGGCCTGTAGACTCTACAGACAGGGACAGGAGTTATACTGGTTTACATGGCCTGTAGACTCTACAGAAAGGAGTTATACTGGTTTACATGGCCTGTAGACTCTACAGACAGGGACAGGAGTTATACTGGTTTACATGGCCTGTAGAGTCTACAGACAGGAGTTATACTGGTTTACATGGCCTGTAGACTCTACAGACAGGGACAGGAGTTATACTGGTTTACATGGCCTGTAGACTCTACAGACAGGAGTTATACTGGTTTACATGGCCTGTAGACTCTACAGACAGGAGTTATGCTGGTTTACATGGCCTGTAGACTATACAGACAGGGACAGGAGTTATGCTGGTTTACATGGCCTGTAGACTCTACAGACAGGGACAGGAGTTATGCTGGTTTACATGGCCTGTAGACTCTACAGACAGGAGTTATACTGGTTTACATGGCCTGTAGACTCTACAGACAGGAGTTATACTGGTTTACATGGCCTGTAGACTCTACAGACAGGGACAGGAGTTATGCTGGTTTACATGGCCTGTAGACTCTACAGACAGGGACAGGAGTTATGCTGGTTTACATGGCCTGTAGACTCTACAGACAGGGACAGTAGTTATACTGGTTTACATGGCCTGTAGACCCTACAGACAGGGACAGGAGTTATGCTGGTTTACATGGCCTGTAGACTCTACAGACAGGAGTTATGCTGGTTTACATGGCCTGTAGACCCTACAGACAGGGACAGGAGTTATGCTGGTTTACATGGCCTGTAGACTCTACAGACAGGAGTTATACTGGTTTACATGGCCTGTAGACCGTACAGACAGGGACAGGAGTTATGCTGGTTTACATAGCCTGTAGACTCTACAGACAGGAGTTATGCTGGTTTACATGGCCTGTAGACTCTACAGACAGGAGTTATACTGGTTTACATGGCCTGTAGACTCTACAGACAGGAGTTATACTGATTTACATGGCCTGTAGACTCTACAGACAGGAGTTATACTGGTTTACATGGCCTGTAGACTCTACAGACAGGAGTTATACTGGTTTACATGGCCTGTAGACTCTACAGACAGGAGTTATACTGGTTTACATGGCCTGTAGACTCTACAGACAGGAGTTATACTGGTTTACATGGCCTGTAGACCCTACAGACAGGGACAGGAGTTATACTGGTTTACATGGCCTGTAGACTCTACAGACAGGAGTTATACTGGTTTACATGGCCTGTAGACTCTACAGACAGGGACAGGAGTTATGCTGGTTTACATGGCCTGTAGACTCTACAGACAGGGACAGGAGTTATACTGGTTTACATGGCCTGTAGACTCTACAGACAGGGACAGGAGTTATACTGGTTTACATGGCCTGTAGACTCTACAGACAGGGACAGGAGTTATGCTGGTTTACATGGCATGTAGACTCTACAGACAGGAGTTATACTGGTTTACATGGCCTGTAGACTCTACAGACAGGGACAGAAGTTATACTGGTTTACATGGCCTGTAGACTCTATAGACAGGAGTTATACTGGTTTACATGGCCTGTAGACTCTACAGACAGGAGTTATACTGGTTTACATGGCCTGTAGACTCTACAGACAGGAGTTATGCTGGTTTACATGGCCTGTAGACTATACAGACAGGGACAGGAGTTATGCTGGTTTACATGGCCTGTAGACTCTACAGACAGGGACAGGAGTTATGCTGGTTTACATGGCCTGTAGACTCTACAGACAGGAGTTATACTGGTTTACATGGCCTGTAGACTCTACAGACAGGAGTTATACTGGTTTACATGGCCTGTAGACTCTACAGACAGGGACAGGAGTTATGCTGGTTTACATGGCCTGTAGACTCTACAGACAGGGACAGGAGTTATACTGGTTTACATGGCCTGTAGACTCTACAGACAGGAGTTATACTGGTTTACATGGCCTGTAGACTCTACAGACAGGAGTTATACTGGTTTACATGGCCTGTAGACTCTACAGACAGGAGTTATACTGGTTTACATGGCCTGTAGACTCTACAGACAGGGACAGGAGTTATACTGGTTTACATGGCCTGTAGACTCTACAGAAAGGAGTTATACTGGTTTACATGGCCTGTAGACTCTACAGACAGGGACAGGAGTTATACTGGTTTACATGGCCTGTAGACTCTACAGACAGGAGTTATACTGGTTTACATGGCCTGTAGACTCTACAGACAGGGACAGGAGTTATACTGGTTTACATGGCCTGTAGACTCTACAGACAGGGACAGGAGTTATACTGGTTTACATGGCCTGTAGACCCTACAGACAGGGACAGGAGTTATACTGGTTTACATGGCCTGTAGACCCTACAGACAGGAGTTATGCTGGTTTACATGGCCTGTAGACTCTACAGACAGGAGTTATGCTGGTTTACATGGCCTGTAGACTCTACAGACAGGGACAGGAGTTATACTGGTTTACATGGCCTGTAGACCCTACAGACAGGGACAGGAGTTATGCTGGTTTACATGGCCTGTAGACTCTACAGACAGGAGTTATGCTGGTTTACATGGCCTGTAGACTCTACAGACAGGAGTTATACTGGTTTACATGGCCTGTAGACTCTACAGACAGGAGTTATACTGGTTTACATGGCCTGTAGACTCTACAGACAGGGACAGGAGTTATGCTGGTTTACATGGCATGTAGACTCTACAGACAGGAGTTATACTGGTTTACATGGCCTGTAGACTCTACAGACAGGGACAGAAGTTATACTGGTTTACATGGCCTGTAGACTCTACAGACAGGAGTTATACTGGTTTACATGGCCTGTAGACTCTACAGACAGGAGTTATGCTGGTTTACATGGCCTGTAGACTCTACAGACAGGAGTTATACTGGTTTACATGGCCTGTAGACTCTACAGACAGGAGTTATACTGGTTTACATGGCCTGTAGACTCTACAGACAGGAGTTATGCTGGTTTACATGGCCTGTAGACTCTACAGACAGGAGTTATACTGGTTTACATGGCCTGTAGACTCTACAGACAGGAGTTATGCTGGTTTACATGGCCTGTAGACTCTACAGACAGGGACAGGAGTTATGCTGGTTTACATGGCCTGTAGACTCTACAGACAGGGACAGGAGTTATGCTGGTTTACATGGCCTGTAGACTCTACAGACAGGAGTTATACTGGTTTACATGGCCTGTAGACTCTACAGACAGGAGTTATACTGGTTTACATGGCCTGTAGACTCTACAGACAGGAGTTATACTGGTTTACATGGCCTGTAGACTCTACAGACAGGGACAGGAGTTATACTGGTTTACATGGCCTGTAGACTCTACAGACAGGGACAGGAGTTATACTGGTTTACATGGCCTGTAGACCCTACAGACAGGGACAGGAGTTATACTGGTTTACATGGCCTGTAGACCCTACAGACAGGAGTTATGCTGGTTTACATGGCCTGTAGACTCTACAGACAGGAGTTATGCTGGTTTACATGGCCTGTAGACTCTACAGACAGGGACAGGAGTTATACTGGTTTACATGGCCTGTAGACCCTACAGACAGGGACAGGAGTTATGCTGGTTTACATGGCCTGTAGACTCTACAGACAGGGACAGGAGTTATACTGGTTTACATGGCCTGTAGACCCTACAGACAGGGACAGGAGTTATGCTGGTTTACATGGCCTGTAGACTCTACAGACAGGAGTTATGCTGGTTTCCATGGCCTGTAGACTCTACAGACAGGAGTTATACTGGTTTACATGGCCTGTAGACTCTACAGACAGGAGTTATACTGGTTTACATGGCCTGTAGACTCTACAGACAGGGACAGAAGTTATACTGGTTTACATGGCCTGTAGACTCTACAGACAGGAGTTATACTGGTTTACATGGCCTGTAGACTCTACAGACAGGAGTTATGCTGGTTTACATGGCCTGTAGACTCTACAGACAGGGACAGGAGTTATGCTGGTTTACATGGCCTGTAGACTCTACAGACAGGAGTTATACTGGTTTACATGGCCTGTAGACTCTACAGACAGGAGTTATACTGGTTTACATGGCCTGTAGACTCTACAGACAGGGACAGGAGTTATGCTGGTTTACATGGCCTGTAGACTCTACAGACAGGGACAGGAGTTACACTGGTTTACATGGCCTGTAGACTCTACAGACAGGAGTTATACTGGTTTACATGGCCTGTAGACTCTACAGACAGGAGTTATACTGGTTTACATGGCCTGTAGACTCTACAGACAGGAGTTATACTGGTTTACATGGCCTGTAGACTCTACAGACAGGGACAGGAGTTATACTGGTTTACATGGCCTGTAGACTCTACAGAAAGGAGTTATACTGGTTTACATGGCCTGTAGACTCTACAGACAGGGACAGGAGTTATACTGGTTTACATGGCCTGTAGAGTCTACAGACAGGAGTTATACTGGTTTACATGGCCTGTAGACTCTACAGACAGGGACAGGAGTTATACTGGTTTACATGGCCTGTAGACTCTACAGACAGGGACAGGAGTTATACTGGTTTACATGGCCTGTAGACCCTACAGACAGGGACAGGAGTTATACTGGTTTACATGGCCTGTAGACCCTACAGACAGGAGTTATGCTGGTTTACATGGCCTGTAGACTCTACAGACAGGAGTTATGCTGGTTTACATGGCCTGTAGACTCTACAGACAGGGACAGGAGTTATACTGGTTTACATGGCCTGTAGACCCTACAGACAGGGGCAGGAGTTATGCTGGTTTACATGGCCTGTAGACTCTACAGACAGGAGTTATGCTGGTTTACATGGCCTGTAGACTCTACAGACAGGGACAGGAGTTATGCTGGTTTACATGGCCTGTAGACTCTACAGACAGGAGTTATACTGGTTTACATGGCCTGTAGACTCTACAGACAGGGACAGGAGTTATACTGGTTTACATGGCCTGTAGACTCTACAGACAGGGACAGGAGTTATACTGGTTTACATGGCCTGTAGACTCTACAGACAGGAGTTATACTGGTTTACATGGCCTGTAGACTCTACAGACAGGGACAGAAGTTATACTGGTTTACATGGCCTGTAGACTCTACAGACAGGAGTTATACTGGTTTACATGGCCTGTAGACTCTACAGACAGGAGTTATGCTGGTTTACATGGCCTGTAGACTCTACAGACAGGAGTTATACTGGTTTACATGGCCTGTAGACTCTACAGACAGGAGTTATGCTGGTTTACATGGCCTGTAGACTATACAGACAGGGACATGAGTTATGCTGGTTTACATGGCCTGTAGACTCTACAGACAGGGACAGGAGTTATGCTGGTTTACATGGCCTGTAGACTCTACAGACATGAGTTATACTGGTTTACATGGCCTGTAGACTCTACAGACAGGAGTTATACTGGTTTACATGGCCTGTAGACTCTACAGACAGGGACAGGAGTTATGCTGGTTTACATGGCCTGTAGACTCTACAGACAGGGACAGGAGTTATACTGGTTTACATGGCCTGTAGACTCTACAGACAGGAGTTATACTGGTTTACATGGCCTGTAGACTCTACAGACAGGGACAGGAGTTATACTGGTTTACATGGCCTGTAGACTCTACAGAAAGGAGTTATACTGGTTTACATGGCCTGTAGACTCTACAGACAGGGACAGGAGTTATACTGGTTTACATGGCCTGTAGACTCTACAGACAGGAGTTATACTGGTTTACATGGCCTGTAGACTCTACAGACAGGGACAGGAGTTATACTGGTTTACATGGCCTGTAGACCCTACAGACAGGAGTTATGCTGGTTTACATGGCCTGTAGACTCTACAGACAGGAGTTATGCTGGTTTACATGGCCTGTAGACTCTACAGACAGGGACAGGAGTTATACTGGTTTACATGGCCTGTAGACCCTACAGACAGGGACAGGAGTTATGCTGGTTTACATGGCCTGTAGACTCTACAGACAGGAGTTATGCTGGTTTACATGGCCTGTAGACTCTACAGACAGGAGTTATACTGGTTTACATGGCCTGTAGACTCTACAGACAGGAGTTATACTGGTTTACATGGCCTGTAGACTCTACAGACAGGGACAGGAGTTATGCTGGTTTACATGGCATGTAGACTCTACAGACAGGAGTTATACTGGTTTACATGGCCTGTAGACTCTACAGACAGGGACAGAAGTTATACTGGTTTACATGGCCTGTAGACTCTACAGACAGGAGTTATACTGGTTTACATGGCCTGTAGACTCTACAGACAGGAGTTATGCTGGTTTTACATGGCCTGTAGACTCTACAGACAGGAGTTATACTGGTTTACATGGCCTGTAGACTCTACAGACAGGAGTTATGCTGGTTTACATGGCCTGTAGACTCTACAGACAGGGACAGGAGTTATGCTGGTTTACATGGCCTGTAGACTCTACAGACAGGGACAGGAGTTATGCTGGTTTACATGGCCTGTAGACTCTACAGACAGGAGTTATACTGGTTTACATGGCCTGTAGACTCTACAGACAGGAGTTATACTGGTTTACATGGCCTGTAGACTCTACAGACAGGGACAGGAGTTATGCTGGTTTACATGGCCTGTAGACTCTACAGACAGGGACAGGAGTTATACTGGTTTACATGGCCTGTAGACTCTACAGACAGGAGTTATACTGGTTTACATGGCCTGTAGACTCTACAGACAGGAGTTATACTGGTTTACATGGCCTGTAGACTCTACAGACAGGAGTTATACTGGTTTACATGGCCTGTAGACTCTACAGACAGGGACAGGAGTTATACTGGTTTACATGGCCTGTAGACTCTACAGAAAGGAGTTATACTGGTTTACATGGCCTGTAGACTCTACAGACAGGGACAGGAGTTATACTGGTTTACATGGCCTGTAGAGTCTACAGACAGGAGTTATACTGGTTTACATGGCCTGTAGACTCTACAGACAGGGACAGGAGTTATACTGGTTTACATGGCCTGTAGACCCTACAGACAGGGACAGGAGTTATACTGGTTTACATGGCCTGTAGACCCTACAGACAGGAGTTATGCTGGTTTACATGGCCTGTAGACTCTACAGACAGGAGTTATGCTGGTTTACATGGCCTGTAGACTCTACAGACAGGGACAGGAGTTATACTGGTTTACATGGCCTGTAGACCCTACAGACAGGGACAGGAGTTATGCTGGTTTACATGGCCTGTAGACTCTACAGACAGGAGTTATGCTGGTTTACATGGCCTGTAGACTCTACAGACAGGGACAGGAGTTATGCTGGTTTACATGGCCTGTAGACTCTACAGACAGGAGTTATGCTGGTTTACATGGCCTGTAGACTCTACAGACAGGAGTTATACTGGTTTACATGGCCTGTAGACTCTACAGACAGGAGTTATACTGGTTTACATGGCCTGTAGACTCTACAGACAGGGACAGGAGTTATACTGGTTTACATGGCCTGTAGACTCTACAGACAGGAGTTATGCTGGTTTACATGGCCTGTAGACTCTACAGACAGGGACAGGAGTTATACTGGTTTACATGGCCTGTAGACCCTACAGACAGGGACAGGAGTTATGCTGGTTTACATGGCCTGTAGACTCTACAGACAGGAGTTATGCTGGTTTACATGGCCTGTAGACTCTACAGACAGGAGTTATACTGGTTTACATGGCCTGTAGACTCTACAGACAGGAGTTATACTGGTTTACATGGCCTGTAGACTCTACAGACAGGGACAGGAGTTATGCTGGTTTACATGGCATGTAGACTCTACAGACAGGAGTTATACTGGTTTACATGGCCTGTAGACTCTACAGACAGGGACAGAAGTTATACTGGTTTACATGGCCTGTAGACTCTACAGACAGGAGTTATACTGGTTTACATGGCCTGTAGACTCTACAGACAGGAGTTATGCTGGTTTACATGGCCTGTAGACTCTACAGACAGGAGTTATACTGGTTTACATGGCCTGTAGACTCTACAGACAGGAGTTATGCTGGTTTACATGGCCTGTAGACTCTACAGACAGGGACAGGAGTTATGCTGGTTTACATGGCCTGTAGACTCTACAGACAGGGACAGGAGTTATGCTGGTTTACATGGCCTGTAGACTCTACAGACAGGAGTTATACTGGTTTACATGGCCTGTAGACTCTACAGACAGGAGTTATACTGGTTTACATGGCCTGTAGACTCTACAGACAGGGACAGGAGTTATGCTGGTTTACATGGCCTGTAGACTCTACAGACAGGGACAGGAGTTATACTGGTTTACATGGCCTGTAGACTCTACATACAGGAGTTATACTGGTTTACATGGCCTGTAGACTCTACAGACAGGAGTTATACTGGTTTACATGGCCTGTAGACTCTACAGACAGGGACAGGAGTTATACTGGTTTACATGGCCTGTAGAGTCTACAGACAGGAGTTATACTGGTTTACATGGCCTGTAGACTCTACAGACAGGGACAGGAGTTATACTGGTTTACATGGCCTGTAGACTCTACAGACAGGGACAGGAGTTATACTGGTTTACATGGCCTGTAGACCCTACAGACAGGGACAGGAGTTATACTGGTTTACATGGCCTGTAGACCCTACAGACAGGAGTTATGCTGGTTTACATGGCCTGTAGACTCTACAGACAGGAGTTATGCTGGTTTACATGGCCTGTAGACTCTACAGACAGGAGTTATACTGGTTTACATGGCCTGTAGACTCTACAGACAGGGACAGGAGTTATACTGGTTTACATGGCCTGTAGACTCTACAGACAGGAGTTATACTGGTTTACATGGCCTGTAGACTCTACAGACAGGAGTTATGCTGGTTTACATGGCCTGTAGACTCTACAGACAGGGACAGGAGTTATACTGGTTTACATGGCCTGTAGACTCTACAGACAGGGACAGGAGTTATACTGGTTTACATGGCCTGTAGACTCTACAGACAGGAGTTATACTGTTTACATGGCCTGTAGACTCTACAGACAGGAGTTATACTGGTTTACATGGCCTGTAGACTCTACAGACAGGGACAGGAGTTATACTGGTTTACATGGCCTGTAGACTCTACAGACAGGAGTTATACTGGTTTACATGGCCTGTAGACTCTACAGACAGAAGTTATACTGGTTTACATGGCCTGTAGACTCTACAGACAGGAGTTATACTGGTTTACATGGCCTGTAGACTCTACAGACAGGAGTTATACTGGTTTACATGGCCTGTAGACTCTACAGACAGGGACAGAAGTTATACTGGTTTACATGGCCTGTAGACTCTACAGACAGGAGTTATACTGGTTTACATGGCCTGTAGACCCTACAGACAGGGACAGGAGTTATACTGGTTTACATGGCCTGTAGACTCTACAGACAGGAGTTATACTGGTTTACATGGCCTGTAGACTCTACAGACAGGAGTTATGCTGGTTTACATGGCCTGTAGACCCTACAGACAGGGACAGGAGTTATACTGGTTTACATGGCCTGTAGACTCTACAGACAGGGACAGGAGTTATGCTGGTTTACATGGCCTGTAGACTCTACAGACAGGGACAGGAGTTATACTGGTTTACATGGCCTGTAGACTCTACAGACAGAAGTTATACTGGTTTACATGGCCTGTAGACTCTACAGACAGGGACAGGAGTTATACTGGTTTACATGGCCTGTAGACTCTACAAATCAAATCAAATCAAATTTTATTTGTCACATACACATGGTTAGCAGATGTTAATGCGAGTGTAGCGAAATGCTTGTGCTTCTAGTTCCGACAATGCAGTGATAACCAACAAGTAATCTAACTAACAATTCTAAAACTACTGTCTTATACACAGTGTAAGGGGATAAAGAATATGTACATAAGGATATATGAGTGAGTGATGGTACAGAGCAGCATACAGTAGATGGTATCGAGTACAGTATATACATATGAGATGAGTATGTAGACAAAGTAAACAAAGTGGCATAGTTAAATTGGCTAGTGATACATGTATTACATAAGGATGCAGTCGATGATGTAGAGTACAGTATATACGTATGCATATGAGATGAATAATGTAGGGTAAGTAACATTATATAAGGTAGCATTGTTTAAAGTGGCTAGTGATATATTTACATCATTTCCCATCAATTCCCATTATTAAAGTGGCTGGAGTTGGGTCAGTGTCAATGACAGTGTGTTGGCAGCAGCCACTCAATGGTGGCTGTTTAACAGTCTGATAGCCTTGAGATAGAAGCTGTTTTCAGTCTCTCAGTCCCAGCTTTGATGCACCTGTACTGACCTCGCCTTCTGGATGATAGCGGGGTGAACAGGCAGTGGTTCGGGTGGTTGATGTCCTTGATGATCTTTATGGCCTTCCTGTAACATCGGGTGGTGTAGGTGTCCTGGAGGGCAGGTAGTTTGCCCCCGGTGATGCGTTGTGCAGACCTCACTACCCTCTGGAGAGCCTTACGGTTGAGGGCGGAGCAGTTGCCGTACCAGGCGGTGATACAGCCCGCCAGGATGCTCTCGATTGTGCATCTGTAGAAGTTTGTGAGTGCTTTTGGTGACAAGCCGAATTTCTTCAGCCTCCTGAGGTTGAAGAGGCGCTACTGCGCCTTCTTCACGACAGCTGTCAGTGTGAGTGGACCAATTCAGTTTGTCTGTGATGTGTATGCCGAGGAACTTAAAACTTGCTACCCTCTCCACTACTGTTCCATCGATGTGGATAGGGGTGTTCCCTCTGCTGTTTCCTGAAGTCCACAATCATCTCCTTAGTTTTGTTGACGTTGAGTGTGAGGTTATTTTCCTGACACCACACTCCGAGGGCCCTCACCTCCTCCCTGTAGGCCGTCTCGTCGTTGTTGGTAATCAAGCCTACCACTGTTGTGTCGTCCGCAAACTTGATGATTGAGTTGGAGCGTGCGTGGCCACGCAGTCGTGGGTGAACAGGAGTACAGGAGAGGGCTCAGAACGCACCCTTGTGGGGCCCCGTGTTGAGGATCAGCGGGGAGGAGATGTTGTTGCCTACCCTCACCACCTGGGGCGGCCCGTCAGGAAGTCCAGTACCCAGTTGCACAGGGCGGGTCGAGACCCAGGGTCTCGAGCTTGATGACGAGCTTGGAGGGTACTATGGTGTTGAATGCCGAGCTGTAGTCGATGAACAGCATTCTCACATAGGTATTCCTCTTGTCCAGGTGGGTTAGGGCAGTGTGCAGTGTGGTTGAGATTGCATTGTCTGTGGACCTATTTGGGCGGTAAGCAAATTGGAGTGGGTCTAGGGTGTCAGGTAGGGTGGAGGTGATATGGTCCTTGACTAGTCTCTCAAAGCACTTCATGATGACGGAAGTGAGTGCTACGGGCGGTAGTCGTTTAGCTCAGTTACCTTAGCTTTCTTGGGAACAGGAACAATGGTGGCCCTCTTGAAGCATGTGGGAACAGCAGACTGGTATAGGGATTGATTGAATATGTCCTTAAACACACCGGCCAGCTGGTCTGCGCATGCTCTGAGGGCGCGGCTGGGGATGCCGTCTGGGCCTGCAGCCTTGCGAGGGTTAACACGTTTAAATGTCTTACTCACCTCGGCTGCAGTGAAGGAGAGACCGCATGTTTTCGTTGCAGGCCGTGTCAGTGGCACTGTATTGTCCTCAAAGCGGGCAAAAAAGTTATTTAGTCTGCCTGGGAGCAAGACATCCTGATCCGTGACTGGGCTGGGTTTCTTCTTGTAGTCCGTGATTGACTGTAGACCCTGCCACATGCCTCTTGTGTCTGAGCCGTTGAATTGAGATTCTACTTTGTCTCTGTACTGACGCTTAGCTTGTTTAATAGCCTTGCGGAGGAATAGCTGCACTGTTTGTATTCGGTCATGTTGCCAGACACCTTGCCCTGATTAAAAGCAGTGGTTCGCGCTTTCAGTTTCACGCGAATGCTGCCATCAATCCACGGTTTCTGGTTAGGGAATGTTTTTATCGTTGCTATGGGAACGACATCTTCAACGCACGTTCTAATGAACTCGCACACCGAATCAGCGTATTCGTCAATATTTTTATCTGACGCAATATGAAACATGTCCCAGTCCACGTGATGGAAGCAGTCTTGGAGTGTGGAGTCAGCTTGGTCTGACCAGCGTTGGACAGACCTCAGCATGGGAGCCTCTTGTTTAAGTTTCTGCCTGTAGGCAGGGATCAACAAAATGGAGTCGTGGTCAGCTTTTCCGAAGGGGCGGGGCAGGGCCTTATATGCGTCGCGGAAGTTAGAGTAACAATGATCCAAGGTTTTACCACCCCTGGTTGCGCAATCGATATGCTGATAAAATTTAGGGAGTCTTGTTTTCAGATTAGCTTTGTTAAAATCCCCAGCTACAATGAATGCAGCCTCCGGATAAATGGTTTCCAGTTTGCAAAGAGTTAAATAAAGTTCGTTCAGAGCCATCGATGTGTCTGCTTGGGGGGGGGGATATATACGGCTGTGATTATAATCGAGGAGAATTCTCTTGGAAGATAATGCGGTCTACATTTGATTGTGAGGAATTCTAAATCAGGTGAACAGAAGGATTTGAGTTCCTGTATGTTTCCTTCATCACACCATGTCTCGTTAGTCATGAGGCATACGCCCCCGCCGCTCTTCTTACCAGAAAGATGTTTGTTTCTGTCGGCGCGATGCGTGGAGAAACCCGTTGGCTGCACCGCATCGGATAGCGTCTTCCCAGGAGTTATACTGGTTTACATGGCCTGTAGACCCTACAGACAGGAGTTATACTGGTTTACATGGCCTGTAGACTCTACAGACAGGAGTTATACTGGTTTACATGGCCTGTAGACTCTACAGACAGGAGTTATACTGGTTTACATGGCCTGTAGACTCTACAGACAGGAGTTATACTGGTTTACATGGCCTGTAGACTCTACAGACAGGGACAGGAGTTATGCTGGTTTACATGGCCTGTAGACTCTACAGACAGGAGTTATACTGGTTTACATGGCCTGTAGACTCTACAGACAGGAGTTATACTGGTTTACATGGCCTGTAGACCCTACAGACAGGGACAGGAGTTATGCTGGTTTACATGGCCTGTAGACTCTACAGACAGGGACAGGAGTTATACTGGTTTACATGGCCTGTAGACTCTACAGACAGGAGTTATACTGGTTTACATGGCCTGTAGACTCTACAGACAGGAGTTATACTGGTTTACATGGCCTGTAGACTCTACAGACAGGGACAGGAGTTATACTGGTTTACATGGTATACATGGCTTTCCCCCTTCTGATGACCAGGTGGCGAATCGCATCTCTGCATGTCTGGCAGACATATCAGTGTGGATGACGGATCACCACCTCAAGCTGAACCTCGGCAAGACGGAGCTGCTCTTCCTCCCGGGGAAGGACTGCCCATTCCATGATCTCGCCATCACGGTTGACAACTCCATTGTGTCCTCCTCCCAGAGCGCTAAGAACCTTGGCGTGATCCTGGACAACACCCTGTCGTTCTCAACTAACATCAAGGCGGTGGCCCGTTCTTGTAGGTTCATGCCTCACACAGGAAGCAGCGCAGGTCCTAATCCAGGCACTTGTCATCTCCCGTCTGGATTACTGCAACTCGCTGTTGGCTGGGCTCCCTGCCTGTGCCATTAAACCCCTACAACTCATCCAGAACGCCGCTGCCCGTCTGGTGTTCAACCTTCCCAAGTTCTCTCACGTCACCCCGCTCCTCCGCTCTCTCCACTGGCTTCCAGTTGAAGCTCGCATCCGCTACAAGACCATGGTGCTTGCCTACGGAGCTGTGAGGGGAACGGCACCTCAGTACCTCCAGGCTCTGATCAGGCCCTACACCCAAACAAGGGCACTGCGTTCATCCACCTCTGGCCTGCTCGCCTCCCTACCACTGAGGAAGTACAGTTCTCGCGCAGCCCAGTCAAAACTGTTTGCTGCTCTGGCCCCCCAATGGTGGAACAAACTCCCTCACAACGCCAGGACAGCAGGGAGTCAATCACCACCTTCCGGAGACACCTGAAACCCAACCTCTTTCAGGAATACCTAGGATAGGATAAAGTAATCCTTCTCACCTCCCCCCCTTAAAAGATTTAGATGCACTATTGTAAAGTGGCTGTTCCACTGGATGTCTTAAGGTGAACGCACCAATTTGTAAGTCGCTCTGGATAAGAGCGTCTGCTAAATGACTTAAATGTAAATGTTAAATGTAAACATGGCCTGTAGACTCTACAGACAGGGACAGGAGTTATACTGGTTTACATGGCCTGTAGACTCTACAGACAGGAGTTATACTGGTTTACATGGCCTGTAGACTCTACAGACAGGAGTTATACTGGTTTACATGGCCTGTAGACTCTACAGACAGGGACAGGAGTTATACTGGTTTACATGGCCTTGCTGGATGAGAGCTTAGTTATCTGTAGACTAACAGAGGATAGTTATAACATCTGTAGACTAACAGAGCATAGTTATAACATCTGTAGACTAGCAGAGGATACAGTTATAACATCTGTAGACTAACAGAGCATAGTTATAACATCTGTAGACTAACAGAGCATAGTTATAACATCTGTAGACTAACAGAGCATAGTTATAACATCTGTAGACTAACAGAGCATAGTTATAACATCTGTAGACTAACAGAGGATACAGTTATAACATCTGCAGACTAACAGAGCATAGTTATAACATCTGCAGACTAACAGAGGATACAGTTATAACATCTGTAGACTAGCAGAGGATAGTTATAACATCTGTAGACAACAGAGGATACAGCTATTACATCTGTAGACTAACAGAGGATACAGCTATTACATCTGTAGACTAACAGAGCATAGTTATAACATCTGTAGACAACAGAGGATAGTTATAACATCTGTAGACTAACAGAGGATACAGCTATTACATCTGTAGACTAACAGAGCATAGTTATAACATCTGTAGACTAACAGATGATAGTTATAACATCTGTAGACTAACAGAGGATACAGTTATAACATCTGTAGACTAGCAGAGGATAGTTATAACATCTGTAGACCAACAGAGGATATTTATAACATCTGTAGACTAACAGAGGATACAGCTATTACATCTGTAGACTAGCAGAGGATAGTTATAACATCTGCAGACTAACAGAGGATACAGCTATTACATCTGTAGACCAATCCAGCCATGTAGAATCGGGCGGCAGGTAGCCTAGTGATTAAAACGTTGGACTAGTAACCGTAAAGGTTGCAAGATCGAATCCCCGAGCTGACAAGGTAAAAATCTGTCGTTCTGCCCCTGAACAAGGCAGTTCGGGTGTACACTGTTCCTAGGCCGTCATTGTAAATAAGAATTTGTTCTTAACTGACTTGCCTAGTTAAATAAAGGTTAAAATAAATAAAATAATGAATGTGTGAATGAATGTGTGCCAATGGTTTAATTGAGACTATCTTTAGGTCTGCCCTGGAGAAGAGAAGTCACACCCCTCCGTCACACCCCTCCCACCCACCCTCCCTCCCACCCTCACTCGCCCTCACCCCCCTCTCTCCCTCCCATTAGTCACTGCCTCCCATTAGTCACTCCCTCCTTCCCATTAGTCACATCCTCCCTCCCATTAGTCACACCCTCCCTCCCATTAGTCACATCCTCCCTCCCATTAATCACTCTGTCCCATTAGTCAAACCCTCCCTCGCCCTCTCCCCCTCTCTCCCTCCCATTAGTCACTCTCTCCCATTAGTCACACCCTCCCTCCCATTAGTCACTCTCTCCCATTAGTCACTCCCTCCTCCCATTAGTCACACCCTCCCTCCCTCCCTCCTCCCATTAGTCACACCCTCCCTCCCTCCTCCCATTAGTCACACCCTCACTCCCTCCCTCCTCCCATTAGTCACACCCTCCTCCCTCCTCCCATTAGTCACACCCTCCCTCCCTCCTCCAATTAGTCACACCCTCACTCCCTCCCTCCTCCCATTAGTCACACCCTCCCTCCCTCCTCCTCCCATTAGTCACACCCTCCTCCCTCCCTCCTCCCATTAGTAACACCGTCCTCCCTCCTCCCATTAGTCACACCATCCCTCCCTCCCTCCTCCCATTAGTCACACCCTCCCTCCCTCCCTCCTCCCATTAGTCACACCCTCACTCCCTCCCTCCTCCCATTAGTCACACCCTCACTCCCTCCCTCCTCCCATTAGTCACACCCTCACTCCCTCCCTCCTCCCATTAGTCACACCCTCCCTCCCTCCTCCCATTAGTCACACCCTCCCTCCCTCCCTCCTCCCATTAGTCACACCCTCACTCCCTCCCTCCTCCCATTAGTCACACCCTCACTCCCTCCCTCCTCCCATTAGTCACACCGTCCCTCCCTCCTCCCATTAGTCACACCCTCCCTCTCTCCCTCCTCCCATTAGTCACACCCTCCCTCCCTCCCCCCTCCTCTCATTAGTCACACCCTCCCTCCCTCCCTCCTCCCATTAGTCACACCCTCCCTCCCTCCTCCCATTAGTCACACCCTCCCTCCCTCCCTCCTCCCATTAGTCACACCCTCCCTCCCTCCTCCCATTAGTCACACCCTCCCTCCCTCCTCCCATTAGTCACACCTCCCTCCCTCCTCCCATTAGTCACACCCTCACTCCCTCCCTCCTCCCATTAGTCTACCCTCCCTCCCTCCCTCCCTCCTCCCATTAGTCACACCCTCCTCCCTCCTCCCATTAGTCACACCCTCACTCCCTCCCTCCTCCCATTAGTCACACCCTCCCTCCCTCCTCCCATTAGTCACACCCTCCCTCCCTCCCTCCTCCCATTAGTCACACCCTCACTCCCTCCCTCCTCCCATTAGTCAAACCCTCCCTCCCTCCTCCCATTAGTCACACCCTCCCTCCCTCCCTCCTCCCATTAGTCACACCCTCCCTCCCTCCCTCCTCCCATTAGTCACACCCTCACTCCCTCCCTCCTCCCATTAGTACTCTGTAATCTGTTGTTTGTCTAGCCATGCATACAGTACATTAGTCCCTCCCACCTCCCATTAGTACTCTGTAATCTGTTGTTTGTCTAGCCACGCATACAGTACATTAGTCCCTCCCTCCTCCCATTAGTACTCTGTAATCTGTTGTTTGTCTAGCCATGCATACAGTACATTAGTCCCTCCCTCCATCCCACCTCCCATTAGTACTCTGTAATCTGTTGTTTGTCTAGCCATGCATACAGTACATTAGTCCCTCCCTCCATCCCATCTTCCATTAGTACTCTGTAATCTGTTGTTTGTCTAGCCATGCATACAGTACATTAGTCCCTCCCTCCTCCCATTAGTACTCTGTAATCTGTTGTTTGTCTAGCCATGCATACAGTACATTAGTCCCTCCCTCCTCCCATTAGTACTCTGTAATCTGTTGTTTGTCTAGCCATGCATACAGTACATTAGTCCCTCCCACCTCCCATTAGTACTCTGTAATCTGTTGTTTGTCTAGCCATGCATACAGTACATTAGTCCCTCCCACCTCCCATTAGTACTCTGTAATCTGTTGTTTGTCTAGCCATGCATACAGTACATTAGTCCCTCCCTCCTCCCATTAGTCCCTCCCTCCTCCCATTAGTACTCTGTAATCTGTTGTTTGTCTAGCCATGCATACAGTACATTAGTCCCTCCCACCTCCCATTAGTACTCTGTAATCTGTTGTTTGTCTAGCCATGCATACAGTACATTAGTCCCTCCCTCCTCCCATTAGTACTCTGTAATCTGTTGTTTGTCTAGCCATGCATACAGTACATTAGTCCCTCCCACCTCCCATTAGTACTCTGTAATCTGTTGTTTGTCTAGCCATGCATACAGTACATTAGTCCCTCCCACCATCCCATCTTACATTAGTACTCTGTAATCTGTTGTTTGTCTAGCCATGCATACAGTACATTAGTCCCTCCCTCCATCCCATCTTACATTAGTACTCTGTAATCTGTTGTTTGTCTAGCCATGCATACAGTACATTAGTCCCTCCCTCCATCCCATTAGTACTCTGTAATCTGTTGTTTGTCTAGCCATGCATACAGTACATTAGTCCCTCCCTCCATCCCATCTTACATTAGTACTCTGTAATCTGTTGTTTGTCTAGCCATGCATACAGTACATTAGTCCCTCCCTCCATCCCATCTTACATTAGTACTCTGTAATCTGTTGTTTGTCTAGCCATGCATACAGTATATTAGTCCCTCCCACCTCCCATTAGTACTCTGTAATCTGTTGTTTGTCTAGCCATACATACAGTACATTAGTCCCTCCCTCCATCCCATCTTCCATTAGTACTCTGTAATCTGTTGTTTGTCTAGCCATGCATACAGTACATTAGTCCCTCCCTCCTCCCATTAGTACTCTGTAATCTGTTGTTTGTCTAGCCATGCATACAGTACATTAGTCCCTCCCACCTCCCATTAGTACTCTGTAATCTGTTGTTTGTCTAGCCATGCATACAGTACATTAGTCCCTCCCTCCTCCCATTAGTACTCTGTAATCTGTTGTTTGTCTAGCCATGCATACAGTACATTAGTCCCTCCCACCTCCCATTAGTACTCTGTAATCTGTTGTTTGTCTAGCCATGCATACAGTACATTAGTCCCTCCCTCCATCCCATCTTCCATTAGTACTCTGTAATCTGTTGTTTGTCTACCCATGCATACAGTACATTAGTCCCTCCATCCCATTTTACATTAGTACTCTGTAATCTGTTGTTTGTTTAGCCATGCATACAGTACATTAGTCCCTCCCACCATCCCATCTTACATTAGTACTCTGTAATCTGTTGTTTGTCTAGCCATGCATACAGTACATTAGTCCCTCCCTCCATCCCATCTTACATTAGTACTCTGTAATCTGTTGTTTGTCTAGCCATGCATACAGTACATTAGTCCCTCCCTCCATCCCATTAGTACTCTGTAATCTGTTGTTTGTCTAGCCATGCATACAGTACATTAGTCCCTCCCTCCATCCCATCTTACATTAGTACTCTGTAATCTGTTGTTTGTCTAGCCATGCATACAGTACATTAGTCCCTCCCTCCATCCCATCTTACATTAGTACTCTGTAATCTGTTGTTTGTCTAGCCATGCATACAGTATATTAGTCCCTCCCACCTCCCATTAGTACTCTGTAATCTGTTGTTTGTCTAGCCATGCATACAGTACATTAGTCCCTCCCTCCATCCCATTAGTACTCTGTAATCTGTTGTTTGTCTAGCCATGCATACAGTACATTAGTCCCTCCCTCCATCCCATTTTACATTAGTACTCTGTAATCTGTTGTTTGTCTAGCCATGCATACAGTACATTAGTCCCTCCCTCCATCCCATCTTACATTAGTACTCTGTAATCTGTTGTTTGTCTAGCCATGCATACAGTATATTAGTCCCTCCCACCTCCCATTAGTACTCTGTAATCTGTTGTTTGTCTAGCCATACATACAGTACATTAGTCCCTCCCTCCATCCCATCTTCCATTAGTACTCTGTAATCTGTTGTTTGTCTAGCCATGCATACAGTACATTAGTCCCTCCCTCCTCCCATTAGTACTCTGTAATCTGTTGTTTGTCTAGCCATGCATACAGTACATTAGTCCCTCCCACCTCCCATTAGTACTCTGTAATCTGTTGTTTGTCTAGCCATGCATACAGTACATTAGTCCCTCCCTCCTCCCATTAGTACTCTGTAATCTGTTGTTTGTCTAGCCATGCATACAGTACATTAGTCCCTCCACCTCCCATTAGTACTCTGTAATCTGTTGTTTGTCTAGCCATGCATACAGTACATTAGTCCCTCCCTCCATCCCATCTTCCATTAGTACTCTGTAATCTGTTGTTTGTCTACCCATGCATACAGTACATTAGTCCCTCCATCCCATTTTACATTAGTACTCTGTAATCTGTTGTTTGTTTAGCCATGCATACAGTACATTAGTCCCTCCCACCATCCCATCTTACATTAGTACTCTGTAATCTGTTGTTTGTCTAGCCATGCATACAGTACATTAGTCCCTCCCTCCATCCCATCTTACATTAGTACTCTGTAATCTGTTGTTTGTCTAGCCATGCATACAGTACATTAGTCCCTCCCTCCATCCCATTAGTACTCTGTAATCTGTTGTTTGTCTAGCCATGCATACAGTACATTAGTCCCTCCCTCCATCCCATCTTACATTAGTACTCTGTAATCTGTTGTTTGTCTAGCCATGCATACAGTACATTAGTCCCTCCCTCCATCCCATCTTACATTAGTACTCTGTAATCTGTTGTTTGTCTAGCCATGCATACAGTATATTAGTCCCTCCCACCTCCCATTAGTACTCTGTAATCTGTTGTTTGTCTAGCCATGCATACAGTACATTAGTCCCTCCCTCCATCCCATTAGTACTCTGTAATCTGTTGTTTGTCTAGCCATGCATACAGTACATTAGTCCCTCCCTCCATCCCATTTTACATTAGTACTCTGTAATCTGTTGTTTGTCTAGCCATGCATACAGTACATTAGTCCCTCCCTCCATCCCATCTTACATTAGTACTCTGTAATCTGTTGTTTGTCTAGCCATGCATACAGTACATTAGTCCCTCCCTCCATCCCATCTTACATTAGTACTCTGTAATCTGTTGTTTGTCTAGCCATGCATACAGTATATTAGTCCCTCCCTCCATCCCATTTTACATTAGTACTCTGTAATCTGTTGTTTGTCTAGCCATGCATACAGTATATTAGTCCCTCCCACCTCCCATTAGTACTCTGTAATCTGTTGTTTGTCTAGCCATGCATACAGTACATTAGTCCCTCCCTCCATCCCATCTTACATTAGTACTCTGTAATCTGTTGTTTGTCTAGCCATGCATACAGTACATTAGTCCCTCCCTCCATCCCATCTTACATTAGTACTCTGTAATCTGTTGTTTGTCTAGCCATGCATACAGTACATTGGCTCCTCTGTAGTGGTCCGTTCTGGTGGAGGGCTATTTGTGTTTGGTGTGCCTGGAGCAGCACCTGTCAGTCAGTGTTAAAGTGGAGAGACTCAATATGACCCCAAATAAACCTGTGGGTTACTAGGGGGACACGTACTATGTAGTATGACTTAGAGCCAGTGGGAACTCCTCTGCATGTAGGCTAGATATCAAGTCAGGAGGGGTCAGGGGGACACGTACTATGTAGTATGACTTAGAGCCAGTGGGAACTCCTCTGCATGTAGGCTAGATATCAAGTCAGGAGGGGTCAGGGGGACACATACTATGTAGTATGACTTAGAGCCAGTGGGAACTCCTCTGCATGTAGGCTAGATATCAAGTCAGGAGGGGTCAGGAGACATACTATGTAGTATGACTTAGAGCCAGTGGGAACTCCTCTGCATGTAGGATAGATATCAAGTCAATTCAAACTTTATCTGTCACATGTGCTAAATACAACACGTGTCGACTTTACCGTGAAATACTGAATACAACACGTGTCGACTTTACCGTGAAATACTGAATACAAAACGTGTCAACTTTACCGTGAAATACTGAATACAACACGTGTTGACTTTACCGTGAAATACTGAATACAACACGTGTTGACTTTACCGTGAAATACTGAATACAACACGTGTAGTCTTTACAGTGAAATACTGAATACAAAACGTGTCGACTTTACCGTGAAATACTGAATACAACACGTGTTGACTTTCCCGTGAAATGCGTATTTACAAGCCCTTAACCAACAGTGCAGTTCAAGAAAGAGTTAAGAAAAGAATTACCAAGTAGACTAAAATAAAAAGTAACAATAAAATAAGAATAACGAGGCTCTATACGGGGTATTTGTACTGAGTCAGTGTTGCAGGGGTACAGGTTAGTTGAGCTCATTTCTACATGTAGGTAGGGGTGAAGTGACTATGCATAGACAATAAACAGCAAGTAGCAGCAGTGTACAAAATCAGTAGACCCGACCCGACCTCCAATCTCTACAACCTACTGTAACAATGGACCTCCCTCATCTAAAGTGACAGCACAGTATGAATCCTCGGGGCATTTCAGCATTTCAGAACACTGTCTCGAGTCCATCTGACCGAATGTGTTCTGAGTGGTTCTGCTGCTGGGCTGTGAGTGTCTGTGATGTCTGATGTTGCTCTGTCTGGTGTTTCTCCGTCCGTCCATCTCTCTCTGTTGGTCTATAAACTAGACATACAGAGAGGTCTGTTCAACTTGGGCTATGAGTGTATGGAATGACATGACATGACAAGGTTTTCTCTAGTGAATGAGACTTCACACTCTCCTTCTTACCCCCCTCTCTCTCTACCTCTGTCTGTCTGTCTGTCTGTCTGTCTGTCTGTCTGTCTGTCTGTCTGTCTGTCTGTCTGTCTGTCTGTCTGTCTGTCTGTCTGTCTGTCTGTCTGTCTGTCTGTCTGTCTGTCTCTCTCTCTCTCTCTCTCTCTCTCTCTCTCTCTCTCTCTCTCTCTCCCTGTTCCCTCTCTCTCTCTCTCTCTCTCTCTCTCTCTCTCTCTCCCTGTTCCTCTCTCTCTCTCTCTCTCTCTCTCTCTCTCGCTTTCTCTCTGTCCGTCACCCTCTCTCTCCCTCTCTCTCTCTCTCTCGCTTTCTCTCCATCCGTCCATCCCCCTCTCTCTCCCCCTCTCTCTCTCCCTCTCTCTCTCTTTCTTTCTCTCTCTTTCTCTAGGTTAGTAAGTTGGAGAGAGAGAAGAGCCATGAGGTGAGACATGAGCAACACAAGTCTACAGTGGTGGTGACTGAGCTGAAGGCCAAGCTCCACGAGGAGAAGACTAAGGAGCTCCAGGGGCTCAGGGAGACGCTGCTACGGACCCACGAGCTGGAGCTGATGAGGGTTATCAAGATCAAAGACGGAGAGATCCAGAGACTACAGGCGCTGGTTAATGCGCTGCGAGATGGATCCACAGACAAGGTACCATACAATACAACTTCATTGTCAAAATTAGAATCGGAAGTTCATATTGTTGCTGTCTTATGTTAATCCCAACCCCCTGGACACCACTGATACACACACACACAGGAGAGAATGGGAGCTCCCTGGACACCACTGATACACACACACACACACACACACACACACACACACACAGGAGAGAATGGGAGCCCCCTGGACACCACTGATACATACACACACAGGAGAGAATGGGAGCCCCCTGGACACCACTGATACACACACACACAGGAGAGAATGTGAGCCCCCTGGACACCACTGATACACACACACACACACACACACACACACACACACACACACACACACAGAAGAGAATGGGAGCCCCCTGGACACCACTGATACACACACACACACACACACACAGGAGAGAATGGAAGCCCCCTGGACACCACTGATACACACACACACACAGGAGAGAATGGGAGCCCCCTGGACACCACTGATACACACACACACAGGAGAGAATGGGAGCCCCCTGGACACCACTGATACACACACACACACACACACAGGAGAGAATGGGAGCCCCCTGGACACCACTGATACACACACACACACACACACACAGGAGAGAATGGGAGCCCCCTGGACACCACTGATACACACACACACAGGAGAGAATGGGAGCCCCCTGGACACCACTGATACATACACACACAGGAGAGAATGGGAGCCCCCTGGACACCACTGATACATACACACACAGGAGAGAATGGGAGCCCCCTGGACACCACTGATACACACACACACAGGACAGGCTAGATACAGCACAGGTTCAGCTGCAGTGCAGCATCCTGGGAGATGTTTAGGTGGTAGTGGATTTTAGTAATGTTCTGATACAAGCAGCCAGACAGTAGCCAGTCCAGTCCATCAGGGAACCTACGGCGGACATTCTGGTTCCTGGTCCACCACTCTAACCTCCGGGTAACCTACCCTCCCTGTCAGGTGAAGACGGCTATGTTTGCGGAGGCGCGTGAGGAGGCCAGGCGTGGTTTTGAGGGGGACAGGAGCAGACTACAGCAGGAGATCTATGAGCTGAAGGGCATGAAGAGACAGATGGAGGAAGCTCTGAACTTGGCCGTCCAGGCAGACAAGACCAAGGCTGCTGAGATACGGTCCGTCTATCATGTACACCAGGAGGAGATCACCCGCATCAAGAGGGAGTGTGAGAGGGAGATACGCAGACTGGTGAGAGGGATGTATACTCTTCATCACACAGACACACACACACAACACACACACACACACACACGCACACACACACACACACACACACGCACACACACACACACACACACACGCACACGCACACACACACCAGGCTATAGCCAGGTGAATGTAGCAGACAGGCTAGCATCGGCAGGCTATAGCCAGGTGAATGTAGCAGACAGGCTAGCATCGGCAGGCTATAGCCTGGTGAATGTAGCAGACAGGCTAGCATCGGCAGGCTATAGCCTGGTGAATGTAGCAGACAGGCTAGCATCAGCAGGCTATAGCCAGGTGAATGTACCAGACAGATTAGCATCAGCAGAATATAGCCAGGTGAATGTAGCAGACAGGCTAGCATCAGCAGGCTATAGCCAGGTGAATGTAGCAGACGGGTTAGCATCAGCAGGCTATAGCCAGGTGAATGTAGCAGACGGGCTAGCATCAGCAGGCTATAGCCAGGTGAATGGAGCAGACGGGCTAGCATCAGCAGGATATAGCCAGGTGAATGTAGCAGACAGGCTAGCATCAGCAGGCTATAGCCAGGTGAATGTAGCAGACAGGTTAGCATCAGCAGGCTATAGCCAGGTGAATGTAGCAGACGGGCTAGCATCAGCAGGATATAGCCAGGTGAATGGAGCAGACAGGCTAGCATCAGCAGGCTATAGCCAGGCGAATGTACCAGACGGGCTAGCATCAGCAGGCTATAGCCAGGCGAATGTACCAGACGGGCTAGCATCAGCAGGCTATAGCCAGGCGAATGTAGCAGACGGGCTAGCATCAGCAGAATATAGCCAGGTGAATGTAGCAGACGGGCTAGCATCAGCAGGCTATAGCCAGGTGAATGTAGGAGACGGGCTAGCATCAGCAGGCTATAGCCAGGTGAATGGAGCAGACAGGCTAGCATCAGCAGGCTATAGCCAGGTGAATGTAGCAGACAGGCTAGCATCAGCAGGCTATAGCCAGGTGAATGTAGCAGACAGGCTAGCATCAGCAGGCTATAGCCAGGTGAATGCCGTCGATATGTTTCTGTATGTGGGCTCTGCTGATTTGAATAGGGCAAGCTACAATATCTAGCTGCCAGTGAGAGTCATTGACAAAAGAGAAGAGGAGGAGGAGGGAGGAAGAGGGGGAGTAGGAAGAGGGGGAGTAGATGAGAGGAGAGGGAGCTCCAGGGAGAGATTCTACAGATGAAAGCATATGGAAATAAGCAGAATTTAACATCATAAACACAGAGATGCTGGATGGATTCCCCTAAATGCTTCTGATCATGAATGTGGGCTATCTAGACATCAATGTTATGACTCGCGCCTAAGACGGGTCCATTTTCCCTATATAGTGCACTACTTTTTTTTTTACCAGGGCCTGCATAGGGCTCTGGTCAAATATAGTGCACCATATAGAGAAAAGGGTGCCATTTTGGACAGAGACAGATATGGTTTATCCCCCTCATTACTTCTGGAAATGTATGTGGGCTACATACATATATATCTGTATCTAGACTACAATGATATGGCTTCATGCACAGAATGTAATCATTTGAAGCTGTGTATCTGCGTGGGAGAAAATGAGCTTTTAAACATCTGCAGAAAATGGTTAATTTGCAGGGTCCATTTCCAATGTGTTCAGATGTTCAGTGTTGTCCTCAGAGGGAAGCAGCACGTACTAATGAGTAATAAAGGCCCTGTCAGCAGCTAGTGGGACAGTGGTTTCAGAGGGAAGCAGCACGTACTAATGAGTAATAAAGGCCCTGTCAGCAGCTAGTGGGACAGTGGTTTCAGAGGGATGCAGCACGTACTAATGAATAATAAAGGCCCTGTCAGCAGCTAGTGGGACAGTGGTTTCAGAGGGAAGCAGCACGTACTAATGAGTAATAAAGGCCCTGTCAGCAGCTAGTGGGACAGTGGTTTCAGAGGGAAGCAGCACGTACTAATGAGTAATAAAGGCCCTGTCAGCAGCTAGTGGGACAGTGGTTTCAGAGGGAAGCAGCACGTACTAATGAGTAATAAAGGCCCTGTCAGCAGCTAGTGGGACAGTGGTTTCAGAGGGAAGCAGCACGTACTAATGAGTAATAAAGGCCCTGTCAGCAGCTAGTGGGACAGTGGTTTCAGAGGGAAGCAGCACGTACTAATGAGTAATAAAGGCCCTGTCAGCAGCTAGTGGGACTGTGGTTTCAGAGGGAAGCAGCACGTACTAATGAGTAATAAAGGCCCTGTCAGCAGCTAGTGGGACAGTGGTTTCAGAGGGAAGCAGCACGTACTAATGAGTAATAAAGGCCCTGTCAGCAGCTAGTGGGACAGTGGTTTCAGAGGAAGCAGCACGTACTAATGAGTAATAAAGGCCCTGTCAGCAGCTAGTGGGACAGTGGTTTCAGAGGGAAAGGGCCTGTCAGCAGCTAGTGGGACAGTGGTTTACTAATGAGTAATAAAGGCCCTGTCAGCAGCTAGTGGGACAGTGGTTTCAGAGGGAAGCAGCACGTACTAATGAGTAATAAAGGCCCTGTCAGCAGCTAGTGGGACAGTGGTTTCAGAGGGAAGCAGCACGTACTAATGAGTAATAAAGGCCCTGTCAGCAGCTAGTGGGACAGTGGTTTCAGAGGGAAGCAGCACGTACTAATGAGTAATAAAGGCCCTGTCAGCAGCTAGTGGGACAGTGGTTTC
>NW_027040013.1:72500-112500 GCF_034236695.1 Oncorhynchus nerka
AAACCAGGCTGAGACAGTGGACAGTGGGTTTTACAGCTAACCCCAGCTGAGACAGTGGGTTTTACAGCTAACCCAGGCTGAGACAGTGGGTTTTACAGCTAACCCAGGCTGAGACAGTGGGTTTTACAGCTAACCCAGGCTGAGAAAGTGGGTTTTACAGCTAACCCAGGCTGAGGAAGTGGGTTTTACAGCTAACCCAGGCTGAGACAGTGGGGTTTACAGCTAACCCAGGCTGAGACAGTGGGGTTTACAGCTAACCCAGGCTGAGACAGTGGGGTTTACAGCTAACCCAGGCTGAGACAGTGGGGTTTACAGCTAACCCAGGCTGAGACAGTGGGTTTTACAGCTAACCCAGGCTGAGACTATTTGTTTTACAGCTAACCCAGGCTGAAACAGTGGACAGTGGGTTTTCAGCTAACCCAGGCTGAGACAGTGGTGTTTACAGCTAACCCAGGCTGAGACAGTGGGGTTTACAGCTAACCCAGGCCGAGACAGTGGACAGTGAGTTTTACAGCTAACCCAGGCTGAGACAGTGGAGTGGGTTTTACAGCCAACCCAGGCTGAGACAGTGGTGTTTACAGCTAACCCAGGCTGAGACAGTGGGGTTGACAGCTAACCCAGGCTGAGACAGTGGGGTTGACAGCTAACCCAGGCTGAGACAGTGGGTTTTACAGCTAACCCAAGCTGAGACAGTGGATTCTACAGCTAACCCCGGCTGAGACAGTGGACAGTGGGGTTTACAGCTAACCCAGGCTGAGACACTGGGTTTTACAGCTAACCCAGGCTGAGACAGTGGACAGTGGGTTTTACAGCTAACCCAGGCTGAGACAGTGGACAGTGGGTTTTACAGCTAACCCAGGCTGAGACAGTGGACAGTGGGTTTTACAACTAACCCAGGCTGAGACAGTGGGTTTTACAGCTAACCCAGGCTGAGACAGTGGACAGTTGGTTTTACAGCTAACCCAGGCTGAGACAGTGGACAGTGGGTTTTACAGCTAACCCAGGCTGAGACAGTGGGTTTTACAGCTAACCCAGGCTGAGACAGTGGGGTTTACAGCTAACCCAGGCTGAGACAGTGGGTTTTACAGCTAACCCAGGCTGAGACAGTGGGTGTTTACAGCTAACCCAAAGCTGAGACAGTGGGGTTTACAGCTAACCCAGGCTGAGACAGTGGGGTTTACAGCTAACCCAGGCTGAGACAGTGGGTTTTACAGCTAACCCAGGCTGAGACAGTGGTGTTTACAGCTAACCCAGGCTGAGACAGTGGTGTTGACAGCTAACCCAGGCTGAGACAGTGGGTTTTACAGCTAACCCAGGCTGAGACAGTGGATTCTACAGCTAACCCCGGCTGAGACAGTGGACAGTGGGGTTTACAGCTAACCCAGGCTGAGACACTGGGTTTTACAGCTAACCCAGGCTGAGACAGTGGACAGTGGGTTTTACAGCTAACCCAGGCGGAGACAGTGGACAGTGGGTTTTACAGCTAACCCAGGCTGAGACAGTGGACAGTGGGTTTTACAGCTAACCCAGGCTGAGACAGTGGACAGTGGGTTCTACAGCTAACCCAGGCTGAGACAGTGGACAGTGGGTTTTACAGCTAACCCAGGCTGAGACAGTGGGTTTTACAGCTAACCCAGGCTGAGACAGTGGGGTTTTACAGCTAACCCAGGCTGAGACAGTGGGGTTTACAGCTAACCCAGGCTGAGACAGTGGGTGTTTACAGCTAACCCAGGCTGAGACAGTGGGTGTTTACAGCTAACCCAGGCTGAGACAGTGGGTGTTTACAGCTAACCCAGGCTGAGACAGTGGGGTTTTACAGCTAACCCAGGCTGAGACAGTGGGCTTTACAGCTAACCCAGGCTGAGACAGTGGGGTTTACAGCTAACCCAGGCTGAGACAGTGGGTTTTACAGCTAACCCAGGCTGAGACAGTGGGTTTTACAGCTAACCCAGGCTGAGACAGTGGACAGTGGGGTTTACAGCTAACCCAGGCTGAGACAGTGGGTTTTACAGCTAACCCAGGCTGAGAAAGTGGGTTTTACAGCTAACCCAGGCTGAGAAAGTGGGTTTTACAGCTAACCCAGGCTGAGACAGTGGGGTTTACAGCTAACCCAGGCTGAGACAGTTGGGTTTACAGCTAACCCAGGCTGAGACAGTGGGTTTTACAGCTAACCCAGGCTGAGACTATTTGTTTTACAGCTAACCCAGGCTGAGACAGTGGACAGTGGAGTTTTACAGCTAACCCAGGCTGAGACAGTGGAGTGGGTTTTACAGCTAACCCAGGCTGAGGCAGTGGTGTTTACAGCTAACCCAGGCTGAGACAGTGGGGTTTACAGCTAACCCAGGCTGAGACAGTGGGGTTTACAGCTAACCCAAAGCTGAGACAGTGGACAGTGAGTTTTACAGCTAACCCAGGCTGAGACAGTGGACAGTGGGTTTTACAGCTAACCCAGGCTGAGACAGTGGGTTTTACAGCTAACCCAGGCTGAGACAGTGGTGTTTACAGCTAACCCAGGCTGAGACAGTGGGGTTGACAGCTAACCCAGGCTGAGACAGTGGGTTTTACAGCTAACCCAGGCTGAGACAGTGGGTTTTACAGCTAACCCAGGCTGAGACAGTGGATTCTACAGCTAACCCGGCTGAGACAGTGGACAGTGGGGTTTACAGCTAACCCAGGCTGAGACAGTGGGGTTTACAGCTAACCCAGGCTGAGACAGT
Organism: Oncorhynchus nerka; assembly: GCF_034236695.1. Lineage (NCBI taxonomy): Eukaryota > Metazoa > Chordata > Actinopteri > Salmoniformes > Salmonidae > Oncorhynchus > Oncorhynchus nerka. The sequence goes on from NW_027040013.1 coordinate 75,218, forward strand.
GGGTTTTTACAGCTAACCCAGGCTGAGACAGTGGTGTTTACAGCTAACCCAGGCTGAGACAGTGGTGTTGACAGCTAACCCAGGCTGAGACAGTGGGTTTTACAGCTAACCCAGGCTGAGACAGTGGATTCTACAGCTAACCCGGCTGAGACAGTGGACAGTGGGGTTTACAGCTAACCCAGGCTGAGACACTGGGTTTTACAGCTAACCCAGGCTGAGACAGTGGACAGTGGGTTTTACAGCTAACCCAGGCTGAGACAGTGGACAGTGGGTTTTACAGCTAACCCTGGCTGAGACAGTGGACAGTGGGAGCTAACAGCTGAGACAGTGGACAGTAGGTTTTACAGCTAACCCAGGCTGAGACAGTGGACAGTGGGTTTACAGCTAACCCAGGCTGAGACAGTGGGTTTTACAGCTAACCCAGGCTGAGACAGTGGGTGTTTACAGCTAACCCAGGCTGAGACAGTGGGTGTTTACAGCTAACCCAGGCTGAGACAGTGGGTGTTTACAGCTAACCCAGGCTGAGACAGTGGGGTTTTACAGCTAACCCAGGCTGAGACAGTGGGTTTTACAGCTGAGACAGTGGGGTTTACAGCTAACCCAGGCTGAGACAGTGGGTTTTACAGCTAACCCAGGCTGAGACAGTGGATTCTACAGCTAACCCCGGGTGAGACAGTGGACAGTGGGGTTTACAGCTAACCCAGGCTGAGACAGTGGGGTTTACAGCTAACCCAGGCTGAGACAGTGGGTTTTTACAGCTAACCCAGGCTGAGACAGTGGTGTTTACAGCTAACCCAGGCTGAGACAGTGGTGTTGACAGCTAACCCAGGCTGAGACAGTGGGTTTTACAGCTAACCCAGGCTGAGACAGTGGATTCTACAGCTAACCCCGGCTGAGACAGTGGACAGTGGGGTTTACAGCTAACCCAGGCTGAGACACTGGGTTTTACAGCTAACCCAGGCTGAGACAGTGGACAGTGGGTTTTACAGCTAACCCAGGCGGAGACAGTGGACAGTGGGTTTTACAGCTAACCCAGGCTGAGACAGTGGACAGTGGGTTTTACAGCTAACCCAGGCTGAGACAGTGGACAGTAGGTTTTACAGCTAACCCAGGCTGAGACAGTGGACAGTGGGTTTTACAGCTAACCCAGGCTGAGGCAGTGGGTTTTACAGCTAACCCAGGCTGAGACAGTGGGTGTTTACAGCTAACCCAGGCTGAGACAGTGGGTGTTTACAGCTAACCCAGGCTGAGACAGTGGGTGTTTACAGCTAACCCAGGCTGAGACAGTGGGGTTTTACAGCTAACCCAGGCTGAGACAGTGGGGTTTACAGCTAACCCAGGCTGGAACAGTGGGGTTTACAGCTAACCCAGGCTGAGACAGTGGGTTTTACAGCTAACCCAGGCTGAGACAGTGGGTTTTACAGCTAACCCAGGCTGAGACAGTGGACAGTGGGGTTTACAGCTAACCCAGGCTGAGACAGTGGGTTTTACAGCTAACCCAGGCTGAGACAGGCTGAGAAAGTGGGTTTTACAGCTAACCCAGGCTGAGACAGTGGGGTTACAGCTAACCCAGGCTGAGACAGTGGGGTTTAACCCAGGCTGAGACAGTGGGTTTACAGCTAACCCAGGCTGAGACTATTTGTTTTACAGCTAACCCAGGCTGAGACAGTGGACAGTGGAGTTTTACAGCTAACCCAGGCTGAGACAGTGGAGTGGGTTTTACAGCTAACCCAGGCTGAGGCAGTGGTGTTTACAGCTAACCCAGGCTGAGACAGTGGGGTTTACAGCTAACCCAGGCTGAGACAGTGGGGTTTACAGCTAACCCAAAGCTGAGACAGTGGACAGTGAGTTTTACAGCTAACCCAGGCTGAGACAGTGGACAGTGGGTTTTACAGCTAACCCAGGCTGAGACAGTGGGTTTTACAGCTAACCCAGGCTGAGACAGTGGTGTTTACAGCTAACCCAGGCTGAGACAGTGGGGTTGACAGCTAACCCAGGCTGAGACAGTGGGTTTTACAGCTAACCCAGGCTGAGACAGTGGGTTTTACAGCTAACCCAGGCTGAGACAGTGGATTCTACAGCTAACCCCGGCTGAGACAGTGGACAGTGGGGTTTACAGCTAACCCAGGCTGAGACAGTGGGGTTTACAGCTAACTCAGGCTGAGACAGTGGGTTTTTACAGCTAACCCAGGCTGAGACAGTGGGTTTTACAGCTAACCCAGGCTGAGACAGTGGATTCTACAGCTAACCCCGGCTGAGACAGTGGACAGTGGGGTTTACAGCTAACCCAGGCTGAGACACTGGTTTTACAGCTAACCCAGGCTGAGACAGTGGACAGTGGGTTTTACAGCTAACCCAGGCGGAGACAGTGGACAGTGGGTTTTACAGCTAACCCAGGCTGAGACAGTGGACAGTGGGTTTTACAGCTAACCCAGGCTGAGACAGTGGACAGTAGGTTTTACAGCTAACCCAGGCTGAGACAGTGGACAGTGGGTTTTACAGCTAACCCAGGCTGAGACAGTGGGTTTTACAGCTAACCCAGGCTGAGACAGTGGGTGTTTACAGCTAACCCAGGCTGAGACAGTGGGTGAGGCTGAGACAGTGGGGTTTACAGCTAACCCAGGCTGAGACAGACAGCTGAGACAGTGGGGTTTACAGCTAACCCAGGCTGAGACAGTGGGGTTTACAGCTAACCCAGGCTGAGACAGTGGGTTTTACAGCTAACCCAGGCTGAGACAGTGGGTTTTACAGCTAACCCAGGCTGAGACAGTGGACAGTGGGGTTTACAGCTAACCCAGGCTGAGACAGTGGGTTTTACAGCTAACCCAGGCTGAGAAAGTGGGTTTTACAGCTAACCCAGGCTGAGAAAGTGGGTTTTACAGCTAACCCAGGCTGAGACAGTGGGGTTTACAGCTAACCCAGGCTGAGACAGTTGACAGTGGAGTTTTACAGCTAACCCAGGCTGAGACAGTGGAGTGGGTTTTACAGCAAACCCAGGCTGAGGCAGTGGTGTTTACAGCTAACCCAGGCTGAGACAGTGGGGTTTACAGCTAACCCAGGCTGAGACAGTGGGGTTTACAGCTAACCCAAAGCTGAGACAGTGGACAGTGAGTTTTACAGCTAACCCAGGCTGAGACAGTGGACAGTGGGTTTTACAGCTAACCCAGGCTGAGACAGTGGGTTTTACAGCTAACCCAGGCTGAGACAGTGGTGTTTACAGCTAACCCAGGCTGAGACAGTGGGGTTGACAGCTAACCCAGGCTGAGACAGTGGGTTTTACAGCTAACCCAGGCTGAGACAGTGGGTTTTACAGCTAACCCAGGCTGAGACAGTGGATTCTACAGCTAACCCCGGCTGAGACAGTGGACAGTGGGGTTTACAGCTAACCCAGGCTGAGACAGTGGGGTTTACAGCTAACCCAGGCTGAGACAGTGGGTTTTTACAGCTAACCCAGGCTGAGACAGTGGTGTTTACAGCTAACCCAGGCTGAGACAGTGGTGTTGACAGCTAACCCAGGCTGAGACAGTGGGTTTTACAGCTAACCCAGGCTGAGACAGTGGATTCTACAGCTAACCCCGGCTGAGACAGTGGACAGTGGGGTTTACAGCTAACCCAGGCTGAGACACTGGGTTTTACAGCTAACCCAGGCTGAGACAGTGGACAGTGGGTTTTACAGCTAACCCAGGCGGAGACAGTGGACAGTGGGTTTTACAGCTAACCCAGGCTGAGACAGTGGACAGTGGGTTTTACAGCTAACCCAGGCTGAGACAGTGGACAGTAGGTTTTACAGCTAACCCAGGCTGAGACAGTGGACAGTGGGTTTTACAGCTAACCCAGGCTGAGACAGTGGGTGTTTACAGCTAACCCAGGCTGAGACAGTGGGTGTTTACAGCTAACCCAGGCTGAGACAGTGGGTGTTTACAGCTAACCCAGGCTGAGACAGTGGGTGTTTACAGCTAACCCAGGCTGAGACAGTGGGGTTTTACAGCTAACCCAGGCTGAGACAGTGGGGTTTACAGCTAACCCAGGCTGAGACAGTGGGGTTTACAGCTAACCCAGGCTGAGACAGTGGGTTTTACAGCTAACCCAGGCTGAGACAGTGGGTTTTACAGCTAACCCAGGCTGAGACAGTGGACAGTGGGGTTTACAGCTAACCCAGGCTGAGACAGTGGGTTTTACAGCTAACCCAGGCTGAGAAAGTGGGTTTTACAGCTAACCCAGGCTGAGAAAGTGGGTTTTACAGCTAACCCAGGCTGAGACAGTGGGGTTTACAGCTAACCCAGGCTGAGACAGTTGGGTTTACAGCTAACCCAGGCTGAGACAGTGGGTTTTACAGCTAACCCAGGCTGAGACTATTTGTTTTACAGCTAACCCAGGCTGAGACAGTGGACAGTGGAGTTTTACAGCTAACCCAGGCTGAGACAGTGGAGTGGGTTTTACAGCTAACCCAGGCTGAGGCAGTGGTGTTTACAGCTAACCCAGGCTGAGACAGTGGGGTTTACAGCTAACCCAGGCTGAGACAGTGGGGTTTACAGCTAACCCAAAGCTGAGACAGTGGACAGTGAGTTTTACAGCTAACCCAGGATGAGACAGTGGACAGTGGGTTTTACAGCTAACCCAGGCTAGGACAGTGGGTTTTACAGCTAACCCAGGCTGAGACAGTGGTGTTTACAGCTAACCCAGGCTGAGACAGTGGGGTTGACAGCTAACCCAGGCTGAGACAGTGGGTTTTACAGCTAACCCAGGCTGAGACAGTGGGTTTTACAGCTAACCCAGGCTGAGACAGTGGATTCTACAGCTAACCCCGGCTGAGACAGTGGACAGTGGGGTTTACAGCTAACCCAGGCTGAGACAGTGGGTTTTACAGCTAACCCAGGCTGAGACAGTGGACAGTGGGTTTTACAGCTAACCCAGGCTGAGACAGTGGACAGTGGGTTTTACAGCTAACCCAGGCTGAGACAGTGGACAGTGGGTTTTACAGCTAAACCAGGCTGAGACAGTGGACAGTGGGTTTTAAAGCTAACCCAGGCTGAGACAGTGGACAGAAGGTTTTACAGCTAACCCAGGCTGAGACAGTGGACAGTGGGTTTTACAGCTAAATCCAGGCTGAGACAGTGGGTTTTACAGCTAACCCAGGCTGAGACAGTGGGGTTTACAGCTAACCCAGGCTGAGACAGTGGAGTGGGTTTTACAGCCAACCCAGGCTGAGACAGTGGTGTTTACAGCTAACCCAGGCTGAGACAGTGGGGTTGACAGCTAACCCAGGCTGAGACAGAGGGGTTGACAGCTAACCCAGCCTGAGACAGTGGGGTTGACAGCTAACCCAGGCTGAGACTGTGGGTTTTACAGCTAACCCAAGCTGAGACAGTGGATTCTACAGCTAACCCCGGCTGAGACAGTGGACAGTGGGGTTTACAGCTAACCCAGGCTGAGACACTGGGTTTTACAGCTAACCCAGGCTGAGACAGTGGACAGTGGGTTTTACAGCTAACCCAGGCTGAGACAGTGGACAGTGGGTTTTACAGCTAACCCAGGCTGAGACAGTGGACAGTGGGTTTTACAGCTAACCCAGGCTGAGACAGTGGGTTTTACAGCTAACCCAGGCTGAGACAGTGGACAGTTGGTTTTACAGCTAACCCAGGCTGAGACAGTGGACAGTGGGTTTTACAGCTAACCCAGGCTGAGACAGTGGGTTTTACAGCTAACAGGCTGAGACAGTGGGGTTTACAGCTAACCCAGGCTGAGACAGTGGGTTTTACAGCTAACCCAGGCTGAGACAGTGGGTGTTTACAGCTAACCCAAAGCTGAGACAGTGGGGTTTACAGCTAACCCAGGCTGAGACAGTGGGGTTTACAGCTAACCCAGGCTGAGACAGTGGGGTTTACAGCTAACCCAGGCTGAGACAGTGGTGTTTACAGCTAACCCAGGCTGAGACAGTGGTGTTGACAGCTAACCCAGGCTGAGACAGTGGGTTTTACAGCTAACCCAGGCTGAGACAGTGGATTCTACAGCTAACCCCGGCTGAGACAGTGGACAGTGGGGTTTACAGCTAACCCAGGCTGAGACACTGGGTTTTACAGCTAACCCAGGCTGAGACAGTGGACAGTGGGTTTTACAGCTAACCCAGGCTGAGACAGTGGACAGTGGGTTTTACAGCTAACCCAGGCTGAGACAGTGGACAGTGGGTTTTACAGCTAACCCAGGCTGAGACAGTGGACAGTGGGTTTTACAGCTAACCCAGGCTGAGACAGTGGGTTTTACAGCTAACCCAGGCTGAGACAGTGGGTGTTTACAGCTAACCCAGGCTGAGACAGTGGGTGTTTACAGCTAACCCAGGCTGAGACAGTGGGTGTTTACAGCTAACCCAGGCTGAGACAGTGGGGTTTTACAGCTAACCCAGGCTGAGACAGTGGGGTTTACAGCTAACCCAGGCTGAGACAGTGGGGTTTACAGCTAACCCAGGCTGAGACAGTGGGTTTTACAGCTAACCCAGGCTGAGACAGTGGGTTTTACAGCTAACCCAGGCTGAGACAGTGGACAGTGGGGTTTACAGCTAACCCAGGCTGAGACAGTGGGTTTTACAGCTAACCCAGGCTGAGAAAGTGGGTTTTACAGCTAACCCAGGCTGAGAAAGTGGGTTTTACAGCTAACCCAGGCTGAGACAGTGGGGTTTACAGCTAACCCAGGCTGAGACAGTTGGGTTTACAGCTAACCCAGGCTGAGACAGTGGGTTTTACAGCTAACCCAGGCTGAAACTATTTGTTTTACAGCTAACCCAGGCTGAGACAGTGGACAGTGGAGTTTTACAGCTAACCCAGGCTGAGACAGTGGAGTGGGTTTTACAGCTAACCCAGGCTGAGGCAGTGGTGTTTACAGCTAACCCAGGCTGAGACAGTGGGGTTTACAGCTAACCCAGGCTGAGACAGTGGGGTTTACAGCTAACCCAAAGCTGAGACAGTGGACAGTGAGTTTTACAGCTAACCCAGGCTGAGACAGTGGACAGTGGGTTTTACAGCTAACCCAGGCTGAGACAGTGGGTTTTACAGCTAACCCAGGCTGAGACAGTGGTGACAGCTGAGACAGTGGGGTTGACAGCTAACCCAGGCTGAGACAGTGGGTTTTACAGCTAACCCAGGCTGAGACAGTGGGTTTTACAGCTAACCCAGGCTGAGACAGAGGGGTTGACAGCTAACCCAGGCTGAGACAGTGGGGTTGACAGCTAACCCAGGCTGAGACTGTGGGTTTTACAGCTAACCCAGCTGGTGGATTTACAGCTAACCCAGGCTGAGTGGACAGTGGGGTTTACAGCTAACCCAGGCTGAGACACTGGGTTTTACAGCTAACCCAGGCTGAGACAGTGGACAGTGGGTTTTACAGCTAACCCAGGCTGAGACAGTGGACAGTGGGTTTTACAGCTAACCCAGGCTGAGACAGTGGACAGTGGGTTTTACAGCTAACCCAGGCTGAGACAGTGGGTTTTACAGCTAACCCAGGCTGAGACAGTGGACAGTGGTTTACAGCTAACCCAGGCTGAGACAGTGGACAGTGGGTTTTACAGCTAACCCAGGCTGAGACAGTGGGTTTTACAGCTAACCCAGGCTGAGACAGTGGGTTTTACAGCTAACCCAGGCTGAGACAGTGGGTTTTACAGCTAACCCAGGCTGAGACAGTGGGTGTTTACAGCTAACCCAAAGCTGAGACAGTGGGGTTTACAGACCCAGGCTGAGACAGTGGGGTTTACAGCTAACCCAGGCTGAGACAGTGGGACCCAGGCTGAGACAGTGGTGTTTACAGCTAACCCAGGCTGAGACAGTGGTGTTGACAGCTAACCCAGGCTGAGACAGTGGGTTTTACAGCTAACCAGGCTGAGACAGTGGCTGCTAACCCCGGCTGAGACAGTGGACAGTGGGGTTTACAGCTAACCCAGGCTGAGACACTGGGTTTTACAGCTAACCCAGGCTGAGACAGTGGACAGTGGGTTTTACAGCTAACCCAGGCTGAGACAGTGGACAGTGGGTTTTACAGCTAACCCAGGCTGAGACAGTGGACAGTGGGTTTTACAGCTAACCCAGGCTGAGACAGTGGACAGTGGGTTTTACAGCTAACCCAGGCTGAGACAGTGGGTTTTACAGCTAACCCAGGCTGAGACAGTGGGGTTTACAGCTAACCCAGGCTGAGACAGTGGGTGTTTACAGCTAACCCAGGCTGAGACAGTGGGTGTTTACAGCTAACCCAGGCTGAGACAGTGGGTTTACAGCTAACCCAGGCTGAGACAGTGGGGTTTACAGCTAACCCAGGCTGAGACAGTGGGGTTTACAGCTAACCCAGGCTGAGACAGTGGGTTTTACAGCTAACCCAGGCTGAGACAGTGGGGTTTACAGCTAACCCAGGCTGACAGTGGACAGTGGGGTTTACAGCTAACCCAGGCTGAGACAGTGGGTTTTACAGCTAACCCAGGCTGAGAAAGTGGGAGACAGGCTGGAAAGTGGGTTTACAGCTAACCCAGGCTGAGACAGTGGGGTTTACAGCTAACCCAGACTGAGACAGTTGGGTTTACAGCTAACCCAGGCTGAGACAGTGGGTTTTACAGCTAACCCAGGCTGAAACTATTTGTTTTACAGCTAACCCAGGCTGAGACAGTGGACAGTGGAGTTTTACAGCTAACCCAGGCTGAGACAGTGGAGTGGGTTTTACAGCTAACCCAGGCTGAGGCAGTGGTGTTTACAGCTAACCCAGGCTGAGACAGTGGGGTTTACAGCTAACCCAGGCTGAGACAGTGGGGTTTACAGCTAACCCAGGCTGAGACAGTGGACAGTGAGTTTTACAGCTAACCCAGGCTGAGACAGTGGACAGTGGGTTTTACAGCTAACCCAGGCTGAGACAGTGGGTTTTACAGCTAACCCAGGCTGAGACAGTGGTGTTTACAGCTAACCCAGGCTGAGACAGTGGGGTTGACAGCTAACCCAGGCTGAGACAGTGGGTTTTACAGCTAACCCAGGCTGAGACAGTGGGTTTTACAGCTGAGACAACCAGCTAACCCCGGCTGAGACAGTGGACAGTGGGGTTTACAGCTAACCCAGGCTGAGACACTGGGTTTTACAGCTAACCCAGGCTGAGACAGTGGACAGTGGGTTTTACAGCTAACCCAGGCTGAGACAGTGGACAGTGGGTTTTACAGCTAACCCAGGCTGAGACAGTGGACAGTGGGTTTTACAGCTAACCCAGGCTGAGACAGTGGACAGTAGGTTTTACAGCTAACCCAGGCTGAGACAGTGGACAGTGGGTTTTACAGCTAACCCAGGCTGAGACAGTGGGTTTTACAGCTAACCCAGGCTGAGACAGTGGGTGTTTACAGCTAACCCAGGCTGAGACAGTGGGTGTTTACAGCTAACCCAGGCTGAGACAGTGGGTGTTTACAGCTAACCCAGAGCTGAGACAGTGAGACAGGGGTTTACAGCTAACCCAGGCTGAGACAGTGGGGTTTACAGCTAACCCAGGCTGAGACAGTGGGTTTTACAGCTAACCCAGGCTGAGACAGTGGACAGTGGGTTTTACAGCTAACCCAGGCTGAGAAAGTGGGTTTTACAGCTAACCCAGGCTGAGAAAGTGGGTTTTACAGCTAACCCAGGCTGAGACAGTGGGGTTTACAGCTAACCCAGGCTGAGACAGTTGGGTTTACAGCTAACCCAGGCTGAGACAGTTGGGTTTACAGCTAACCCAGGCTGAGACAGTGGGTTTTACAGCTAACCCAGGCTGAGACAGTGGGTTTTACAGCTAACCCAGGCTGAGACAGTGGGGTTTACAGCTAACCCAGGCTGAGACAGTGGGTTTTACAGCTAACCCAGGCTGAGACAGTGGACAGTGGGTTTTACAGCTAACCCAGCCTGAGACAGTGGGGTTTACAGCTAACCCAAAGCTGAGACAGTGGACAGTGAGTTTTACAGCTAACCCCGGCTGAGACAGTGGACAGTGGGGTTTACAGCTAACCCATGCTGAGACAGTGGGTTTTACAGCTAACCCAGGCTGAGACAGTGGACAGTGGGTTTTACAGCTAACCCAGGCTGAGACAGTGGACAGTGGGTTTTACAGCTAAACCAGGCTGAGACAGTGGACAGTGGGTTTTAAAGCTAACCCAGGCTGAGACAGTGGACAGTAGGTTTTACAGCTAACCCAGGCTGAGACAGTGGACAGTGGGTTTTACAGCTAACCCAGGCTGAGACAGTGGGTTTTACAGCTAACCCAGGCTGAGACAGTGGGGTTTACAGCTAACCCAGGCTGAGACAGTGGGTTTTACAGCTAACCCAGGCTGAGACAGTGGTGTTTACAGCTAACCCAGGCTGAGACAGTGGGGTTGACAGCTAACCCAGGCTGAGACAGTGGGTTTTACAGCTAACCCAGGCTGAGACAGTGGGGTTTACAGCTAACCCAGGCTGAGACAGTGGGGTTTACAGCTAACCCAGGCTGAGACAGTGGAGTGGGTTTTACAGCCAACCCAGGCTGAGACAGTGGTGTTTACAGCTAACCCAGGCTGAGACAGTGGGGTTGACAGCTAACCCAGGCTGAGACAGTGGGGTTGACAGCTAACCCAGGCTGAGACAGTGGGGTTGACAGCTAACCCAGGCTGAGACAGTGGGTTTTACAGCTAACCCAAGCTGAGACAGTGGATTCTACAGCTAACCCCGGCTGAGACAGTGGACAGTGGGGTTTACAGCTAACCCAGGCTGAGACAGTGGGTTTTACAGCTAACCCAGGCTGAGACAGTGGACAGTGGGTTTTACAGCTAACCCAGGCTGAGACAGTGGACAGTGGGTTTACAGCTAACCCAGGCTGAGACAGTGGACAGTGGGTTTTACAGCTAACCCAGGCTGAGACAGTGGGTTTTACAGCTAACCCAGGCTGAGACAGTGGACAGTTGGTTTTACAGCTAACCCAGGCTGAGACAGTGGACAGTGGGTTTTACAGCTAACCCAGGCTGAGACAGTGGGTTTTACAGGCTGAGACAGTGGGGTTTACAGCTAACCCAGGCTGAGACAGTGGGTTTTACAGCTAACCCAGGCTGAGACAGTGGGTGTTTACAGCTAACCCAAAGCTGAGACAGTGGGGTTTACAGCTAACCCAGGCTGAGACAGTGGGGTTTACAGCTAACCCAGGCTGAGACAGTGGGTTTTACAGCTAACCCAGGCTGAGACAGTGGGGTTTACAGCTAACCCAGGCTGAGACAGTGGGTTTTACAGCTAACCCAGGCTGAGACAGTAGACAGTGGGTTTTACAGCTAACCCAGCCTGAGACAGTGGGTTTTACAGCTAACCCAGGCTGAGACAGTGGACAGTGAGTTTTACAGCTAACCCGGCTGAGACAGTGGACAGTGGGGACAGCTAACCCATGCTGAGACAGTGGGGTTTACAGCTAACCCAGGCTGAGACAGTGGGTGGGTTTACAGCTAACCCAGGCTGAGACAGTGGACAGTGGGTTTTACAGCTAACCCAGGCTGAGACAGTGGACAGTGGGTTTTACAGCTAACCCAGGCTGAGACAGTGGACAGTGGGTTTACAGCTAACCCAGGCTGAGACAGTGGGTAGGTTTTACAGCTAACCCAGGCTGAGACAGTGGACAGTGGGTTTTACAGCTAACCCAGGCTGAGACAGTGGGTTTTACAGCTAACCCAGGCTGAGACAGTGGGGTTTACAGCTAACCCAGGCTGAGACAGTGGGTTTACAGCCAACCCAGGCTGAGACAGTGGTGTTTACAGCTAACCCAGGCTGAGACAGTGGGGTTGACAGCTAACCCAGGCTGAGAGAGTGGGGTTGAGACAGTGGCTAACAGCTGAGACAGTGGATTTACAGCTAACCCAGGCTGAGACAGTGGACAGTGGGGTTTACAGCTAACCCAGGCTGAGACACTGGGTTTTACAGCTAACCCAGGCTGAGACAGTGGACAGTGGGTTTTACAGCTAACCCAGGCTGAGACAGTGGACAGTGGGTTTTACAGCTAACCCAGGCTGAGACAGTGGACAGTGGGTTTTACAGCTAACCCAGGCTGAGACAGTGGGTTTTACAGCTAACCCAGGCTGAGACAGTGGACAGTTGGTTTTACAGCTAACCCAGGCTGAGACAGTGGACAGTGGGTTTTACAGCTAACCCAGGCTGAGACAGTGGGTTTTACAGCTAACCCAGGCTGAGACAGTGGGGTTTACAGCTAACCCAGGCTGAGACAGTGGACAGTGGGTTTTACAGCTAACCCAGGCGGAGACAGTGGACAGTGGGTTTTACAGCTAACCCAGGCTGAGACAGTGGACAGTGGGTTTTACAGCTAACCCAGGCTGAGACAGTGGACAGTAGGTTTTACAGCTAACCCAGGCTGAGACAGTGGACAGTGGGTTTTACAGCTAACCCAGGCTGAGACAGTGGGTTTTACAGCTAACCCAGGCTGAGACAGTGGGTGTTTACAGCTAACCCAGGCTGAGACAGTGGGTGTTTACAGCTAACCCAGGCTGAGACAGTGGGTGTTTACAGCTAACCCAGGCTGAGACAGTGGGGTTTTACAGCTAACCCAGGCTGAGACAGTGGGGTTTACAGCTAACCCAGGCTGAGACAGTGGGGTTTACAGCTAACCCAGGCTGAGACAGTGGGTTTTACAGCTAACCCAGGCTGAGACAGTGGGGTTTACAGCTAACCCAGGCTGAGACAGTGGGTTTTACAGCTAACCCAGGCTGAGACAGTGGGGTTTACAGCTAACCCAGCCTGAGACAGTGGGTTTTACAGCTAACCCAAAGCTGAGACAGTGGACAGTGAGTTTTACAGCTAACCCCGGCTGAGACAGTGGACAGTGGGGTTTACAGCTAACCCATGCTGAGACAGTGGGGTTTACAGCTAACCCAGGCTGAGACAGTGGACAGTGGGTTTTACAGCTAACCCAGGCTGAGACAGTGGACAGTGGGTTTTACAGCTAACCCAGGCTGAGACAGTGGACAGTGGGTTTTACAGCTAAACCAGGCTGAGACAGTGGACAGTGGGTTTTAAAGCTAACCCAGGCTGAGACAGTGGACAGTAGGTTTTACAGCTAACCCAGGCTGAGACAGTGGACAGTGGGTTTTACAGCTAAATCCAGGCTGAGACAGTGGGTTTTACAGCTAACCCAGGCTGAGACAGTGGGGTTTACAGCTAACCCAGGCTGAGACAGTGGAGTGAGTTTTACAGCCAACCCAGGCTGAGACAGTGGTGTTTACAGCTAACCCAGGCTGAGACAGTGGGGTTGACAGCTAACCCAGGCTGAGACAGTGGGTTTTACAGCTAACCCAAGCTGAGCCAGTGGATTCTACAGCTAACCCCGGCTGAGACAGTTGACAGTGGGGTTTACAGCTAACCCAGGCTGAGACACTGGGTTTTACAGCTAACCCAGGCTGAGACAGTGGACAGTGGGTTTTACAGCTAACCCAGGCTGAGACAGTGGACAGTGGTTTTACAGCTAACCCAGGCTGAGACAGTGGACAGTGGGTTTTACAGCTAACCCAGGCTGAGACAGTGGACAGTGGGTTTTACAGCTAACCCAGGCTGAGACAGTGGACAGTGGGTTTTACAGCTAACCCAGTCTGCGACAGTGGGTTTTACAGCTAACCCAGGCTGAGACAGTGGGTGTTTACAGCTAACCCAGGCTGAGGCAGTGGTGTTTACAGCTAACCCAGGCTGAGACAGTGGGATTTACAGCTAACCCAGGCTGAGACAGTGGGTTTTACAGCTAACCCAGGCTGAGACAGTAGACAGTGGGTTTTACAGCTAACCCAGCCTGAGACAGTGGGTTTTACAGCTAACCCAAAGCTGAGACAGTGGACAGTGAGTTTTACAGCTAACCCCGGCTGAGACAGTGGACAGTGGGGTTTACAGCTAACCCATGCTGAGACAGTGGGGTTTACAGCTAACCCAGGCTGAGACAGTGGACAGTGGGTTTTACAGCTAACCCAGGCTGAGACAGTGGACAGTGGGTTTTACAGCTAACCCAGGCTGAGACAGTGGACAGTGGGTTTTACAGCTAAACCAGGCTGAGACAGTGGACAGTGGGTTTTAAAGCTAACCCAGGCTGAGACAGTAGGTTTTACAGCTAACCCAGGCTGAGACAGTGGACAGTGGGTTTTACAGCTAAATCCAGGCTGAGACAGTGGGTTTTACAGCTAACCCAGGCTGAGACAGTGGGGTTTACAGCTAACCCAGGCTGAGACAGTGGGGTTTACAGCTAACCCAGGCTGAGACAGTGGTGTTTACAGCTAACCCAGGCTGAGACAGTGGGGTTGACAGCTAACCCAGGCTGAGACAGTGGGGTTGACAGCTAACCCAGGCTGAGACAGTGGGGTTGACAGCTAACCCAGGCTGAGACAGTGGGTTTTACAGCTAACCCAAGCTGAGACAGTGGATTCTACAGCTAACCCCGGCTGAGACAGTTGACAGTGGGGTTTACAGCTAACCCAGGCTGAGACACTGGGTTTTACAGCTAACCCAGGCTGAGACAGTGGACAGTGGTTTTACAGCTAACCCAGGCTGAGACAGTGGACAGTGGGTTTTACAGCTAACCCAGGCTGAGACAGTGGACAGTGGGTTTTACATTTAACCCAGGCTGAGACAGTGGACAGTGGGTTTTACAGCTAACCCAGTCTGCGACAGTGGGTTTTACAGCTAACCCAGGCTGAGACAGTGGGTGTTTACAGCTAACCCAAAGCTGAGACAGTGGGGTTTACAGCTAACCCAGGCTGAGACAGTGGGGTTTACAGCTAACCCAAAGCTGAGACAGTGGGGTTTACAGCTAACCCAGGCTGAGACAGTGGGTTTTACTGCTAACCCAGGCGGAGACAGTGGTGTTTACAGCTAACCCAGGCTGAGACAGTGGGGTTTACAGCTAACCCAGGCTGAGACAGTGGGGTTTACAGCTAACCCAAAGCTGAGACAGTGGACAGTGAGTTTTACAGCTAACCCAGGCTGAGACAGTGGAGTGGGTTTTACAGCTAACCCAGGCTGAGGCAGTGGTGTTTACAGCTAACCCAGGCTGAGACAGTGGGGTTTACAGCTAACCCAGGCTGAGACAGTGGACAGTGGATTTTACAGCTAACCCAGGCTGAGACAGTGGACAGTGGGTTTTACAGCTAACCCAGGCTGAGACAGTGGGTTTTACGGCTAACCCAGGCTGAGACAGTGGGGTTTACAGCTAACCCAGGCTGAGACAGTGGGTTTACAGCTAACCCAGGCTGAGACAGTGGGGTTTACAGCTAACCCAGGCTGAGACAGTGGGTTTTACAGCTAACCCAGGCTGAGACTATTTGTTTTACAGCTAACCCAGGCTGAGACAGTGGACAGTGGGTTTTAAAGCTAACCCAGGCTGAGACAGTGGTGTTTACAGCTAACCCAGGCTGAGGCAGTGGTGTTTACAGCTAACCCAGGCTGAGGCAGTGGGGTTTACAGCTAACCCAGGCTGAGACAGTGGACAGTGAGTTTTACAGCTAACCCAGGCTGAGACAGTGGATTCTACAGCTAACCCAGGCTGAGACAGTGGATTCTACAGCTAACCCAGGCTGAGACAGTGGGGTTTACAGCTAACCCAGGCTGAGACAGTGGGGTTTTACAGCTCACCCAGGCTGAGAAAGTGGGTTTTACAGCTAACCCAGGCTGAGACAGTGGGGTTTACAGCTAACCCAGGCTGAGACAGTGGGGTTTACAGCTAACCCAGGCTGAGACAGTGGGTTTTACAGCTAACCCAGGCTGAGACTATTTGTTTTACAGCTAACCCAGGCTGAGACAGTGGACAGTGGGTTTTAAAGCTAACCCAGGCTGAGACAGTGGTGTTTACAGCTAACCCAGGCTGAGGCAGTGGTGTTTACAGCTAACCCAGGCTGAGGCAGTGGGGTTTACAGCTAACCCAGGCTGAGACAGTGGACAGTGAGTTTTACAGCTAACCCAGGCTGAGACAGTGGGTGTTTACAGCTAACCCAAAGCTGAGACAGTGGGGTTTACAGCTAACCCAGGCTGAGACAGTGGGGTTTACAGCTAACCCAGGCTGAGACAGTGGGTTTTTACAGCTAACCCAGGCTGAGACAGTGGTGTTTACAGCTAAACCAGGCTGAGACAGTGGTGTTGACAGCTAACCCAGGCTGAGACAGTGGGTTTTACAGCTAACCCAGGCTGAGACAGTGGATTCTGCAGCTAACCCCGGCTGAGACAGTGGTGTTTACAGCTAACCCAGGCTGAGACAGTGGTGTTGACAGCTAACCCAGGCTGAGACAGTGGGTGTTTACAGCTAACCCAAAGCTGAGACAGTGGGGTTTACAGCTAACCCAGGCTGAGACAGTGGTGTTGACAGCTAACCCAGGCTGAGACACTGGGTTTTACAGCTAACCCAGGCTGAGACAGTGGACAGTGGGTTTTACAGCTAACCCAGGCGGAGACAGTGGACAGTGGGTGTTACAGCTAACCCAGGCTGAGACAGTGGACAGTGGGTTTTACAGCTAACCCAGGCTGAGACAGTGGACAGTGGGTTTTACAGCTAACCCAGGCTGAGACAGTGGACAGTGGGTTTTACAGCTAACCCAGGCTGAGACAGTGGGTTTTACAGCTAACCCAGGCTGAGACAGTGGGTGTTTACAGCTAACCCAGGCTGAGACAGTGGGTGTTTACAGCTAACCCAGGCTGAGACAGTGGGTGTTTACAGCTAACCCAGGCTGAGACAGTGGGGTTTACAGCTAACCCAGGCTGAGACAGTGGGGTTTACAGCTAACCCAGGCTGAGACAGTGGGTTTTACAGCTAACCCAGGCTGAGACAGTGGGTTTTACAGCTAACCCAGGCTGAGACAGTGGACAGTGGGTTTTACAGCTAACCCAGCCTGAGACAGTGGACAGTGGGTTTTACAGCTAACCCAGGCTGAGACAGTGGACAGTGGGTTTTACAGCTAACCCAGGCTGAGGCAGTGGACAGTGGGTTTTACAGCTAACCCAGGCTGAGGCAGTGGACAGTGGGTTTTACAGCTAACCCAGGCTGAGACAGTGGACAGTGGGTTTTACAGCTAACCCAGGCTGAGACAGTGGGTTTTACAGCTAACCCAGGCTGAGACAGTGGACAGTGGGTTTTTACAGCTAACCCAGGCTGAGACAGTGGGTTTTACAGCTAACCCAGGCTGAGACAGTGGGTTTTACAGCTAACCCAGGCTGAGACAGTGGACAGTGGTTTTACAGCTAACCCAGGCTGAGACAGTGGACAGTGGGTTTTACAGCTAACCCAGGCTGAGACAGTGGACAGTTGGTTTTACAGCTAACCCAGTCTGAGACAGTGGGTTTTTACTGCTAACCCAGGCTGAGACAGTGGACAGTGGGTTTTACAGCTAACCCAGGCTGAGGCAGTGGACAGTGGGTTTTACAGCTAACCCAGGCTGAGGCAGTGGACAGTGGGTTTTACAGCTAACCCAGGCTGAGACAGTGGACAGTGGGTTTTACAGCTAACCCAGCCTGAGACAGTGGACAGTGGGTTTTACAGCTAAACCAGGCTGAGACAGTGGACAGTGGGTTTTACAGCTAACCCAGGCTGAGACAGTGGGTTTTACAGGTAACCCAGGCTGAGACAGTGGACAGTGGGTTTTACAGCTAACCCAGGCTGAGGCAGTGGACAGTGGGTTTTACAGCTAACCCAGGCTGAGACAGTGGACAGTGGGTTTTACAGCTAACCCAGCCTGAGACAGTGGACAGTGGGTTTTACAGCTAAACCAGGCTGAGACAGTGGACAGTGGGTTTTACAGCTAACCCAGGCTGAGACAGTGGGTTTTACAGCTAACCCAGGCTGAGACAGTGGACAGTGAGTTTTACAGCTAACCCAGGCTGAGACAGTGGGTTTTACAGCTAACCCAGGCTGAGACAGTGGGTTTTACAGCCAACCCAGGCTGAGACAGTGGGGTTTACAGCTAACCCAGGCTGAGACAGTGGGTTTTACAGCTAACCCAGGCTGAGACAGTGGGTTTTACAGCTAACCCAGGCTGAGACAGTGGACAGTGGGTTTTACAGCTAACCCAGGCTGAGACAGTGGGTTTTACAGCTAACCCAGGCTGAGACAGTGGACAGTTGGTTTTACAGCTAACCCAGGCTGAGACAGTGGGTTTTTCAGCTAACCCAGGCTGAGACAGTAGACAGTGGGTTTTACAGCTAACCCAGGCTGAGACAGAACTAGGTTACTGGGTGGCTGGGTGACTGGATGGCTGGGTGACTGGGTGACTGGGTGACTGGATGGCTGGGTGACTGGATGGCTGGGTGACTGGATGGCTGGGTGACTGGATGGCTGGGTGACTGGATTGCTGGGTGACTGGGTGACTGGGTGACTGGGTGGCTGGGTGACTGGATGGCTGGGTGACTGGGTGACTGGGTGACTGGATGGCTGGGTGACTGGATGGCTGGGTGACTGGATGGCTGGGTGACTAGGTGGCTGGGTGACTGGATTGCTGGGTGACTGGGTGACTGGGTGACTGGGTGGCTGGGTGACTGTCTGTCTGTCTGTCTGTCTGTCTGTCTGTCTGTCTGTCTGTCTGTCTGTCTGTCTGTCTGTCTGTCTGTCTGTCTGATATAGTGTCTCTGTCACATTGATGACAACTGTAATATTATTTTAGCAGAAGACCGGTAATTGAGGACCGTTCAAATGTCTGGTTTAGGTTCCTGTCAGTGACATCTACAGACAGAACACTGGAAATTACAGATTAGATACTGTGTAATGACTTATTAATGTAGACACATAACCTAACAACAGTCTTATGTACTGGTTTCCCCTAGTTTATAACAGAACAACAGTCTTATGTACTGGTTTCCCCTAGTTTATAACAGAACAACAGTCTCATGTACTGGTTTCCCCTAGTTTATAACAGAAGAACAGTCTCATGTACTGGTTTCCACTAGTTTATAACAGAACAACAGTCTCATGTACAGGTTTCCCCTAGTTTATAACAGAACAGTCTCATGTACAGGTTTCCCCTAGTTTATAACAGAACATCAGTCTCATGTACTGGTTTCCCCTAGTTTATATTACCTATATTTCCTTTTATTTAGTGAGTTTCTCTGTTGGCTTCCTGACAGGTTGATTTGTTATGTAGCTAAATGCTAGCTGGGTTGGGACTGTTGTGAATAGAAGCATGCAGAATTGCAGATATCCGTTAGAGCTGGGTCATGTGTGCTTTTCCCAGGTCATTACCAGGACTATTTCATGTCATTTCACTGAGATTGGTTTGTTGTGATCTTGTTGAATGTGACCCTAGACTGTGGATGCTGCAAGGCAACACAAGTGTGTTCTGTAAAATGAATTGATTACAGGAATGAAACAGTAGATCTGTGGGGGGATCGTATTGTGTTTCTAATGTTTAGTAGCTACAGGATGCACCAAGGAAGCTCCTGTTCTCTGAATGGCCAATCAAACAGGGCGGGGCTTGTGGCTGGTCCTTTTTTCATGGTGACAGCTGAACAGAACAGTAGCCTACTGTGTGTGTGCATGATGTGGCTCTGTGTGTGTGTGTGTGTGACTAATATGCATGCACACTCATGCTCGACTGTTGTCCTCTGTTCTGTTCTCCTCTGTTCTGTTCTGTTCTCCTCTGTTCTGTTCTGTTCTCCTCTACTCTCCTCTGTTCTGTTCTGTTCTCCTCTGTTCTGTTCTCCTCTGTTCTGTTCTCCTCTGTTCTGTTCTCCTCTCATCTCCTCTGTTCTGTTCTCCTCTGTTCTGTTTTCCTCTGTTCTGTTCTCCTCTCCTCTCCTCTGCTCTGTTCTGTTCTGTTCTCCTCTGTTCTCCTCTGCTCTCCTCTGTTCTCCTCTGTTCTGTTCTACTCTCCTCTGTTCTGTTCTCCTCCTCTCCTCTCCTCTCCTCTGCTCTGCTCTGTTCTGTTCTGTTCTGTTCTGTTCTCCTCTGTTCTCCTCTGTTCTGTTCTACTCTCCTCTGTTCTCCTCTGTTCTGTTCTACTCTCTGTTTTCCTCTGTTCTGTTCTCCTCTCCTCTGCTCTGTTCTGTTCTCCTCTGCTCTCCTCTGTTCTGTTCTACTCTGTTCTGTTCTGTTCTGTTCTCCTCTGTTCTGTTCTGTTCTCCTCTCCTCTGCTCTGTTCTGTTCTGTTCTGTTCTCCTCTGTTCTCCTCTGCTCTCCTCTGTTCTCCTCTGTTCTGTTCTACTCTCCTCTGTTCTGTTCTCCTCTCCTCTCCTCTGCTCTGCTCTGTTCTGTTCTGTTCTCCTCTGTTCTCCTCTGTTCTGTTCTACTCTCCTCTGTTCTCCTCTGTTCTGTTCTACTCTCTGTTTTCCTCTGTTCTGTTCTCCTCTGCTCTCCTCTGTTCTGTTCTACTCTGTTCTGTTCTCCTCTCCTCTGTTCTGTTCTGTTCTCCTCTCCTCTCCTCTGTTCTGTTCTCCTCTGTTCTCCTCTGTTCTGTTCTCCTCTGCTCTTTTCTGTTCTCCTCTGCTCTTTTCTGTTCTCATCTGTTCTGTTTTCCTCTGTTCTGTTCTCCTCTGTTCTGTTCTCCTCTGTTCTGTTCTCCTCTGTTCTGTTCTCCTCTGTTCTGTTCTCCTCTTGTCTGTTCTGTTCTCCTCTGTTTTCCTCTGTTCTGTTCTACCCCCCTCCTCTCCTCTGTTCTGTTCTCCTCTGCTCTGTTCTGTTCTCCTCTGTTCTGTTCTCCTCTTGTCTGTTCTGTTCTCCTCTGTTTTCCTCTGTTCTGTTTTCCTCTTGTCTGTTCTGTTCTGTTATGTTCTCCTCTGTTTTCCTCTGTTCTGTTTTCCTCTGCTCTGTTCTGTTCTGTTATGTTCTCCTCTGTTTTCCTCTGTTCTGTTTTCCTCTGTTCTGTTCTCCTCTGTTTTCCTCTGCTCTGTTCTGTTCTGTTATGTTCTCCTCTGTTTTCCTCTGTTCTGTTCTGTTCTCCTCTGTTCTGTTCTGTTCTGTTATGTTCTCCTCTGTTTTCCTCTGTTCTGTTTTCCTCTGTCTGTTCTGTTCTGTTATGTTCTCCTCTGTTTTCCTCTGTTCTGTTTTCCTCTGCTCTGTTCTGTTCTGTTATGTTCTCCTCTGTTTTCCTCTGTTCTGTTTTCCTCTGTTCTGTTCTCCTCTGTTTTCCTCTGCTCTGTTCTGTTCTGTTATGTTCTCCTCTGTTTTCCTCTGTTCTGTTCTGTTCTCCTCTGTTCTGTTCTGTTCTGTTATGTTCTCCTCTGTTTTCCTCTGTTCTGTTTTCCTCTGTTCTGTTTTCCTCTGTTCTGTTTTCCTCTGTTCTGTTCTCCTCTGTTCTCCTCTTGTCTGTTCTGTTCTCCTCTGTTCTGTTCTCCTCTTGTCTGTTCTGTTCTCCTCTGTTTTCCTCTGTTCTGTTTTCCTCTGCTCTGTTCTGTTCTGTTCTGTTCTCCTCTGTTCTGTTCTCCTCTGTTCTGTTTTCCTCTGTTCTGTTCTGTTTTCCTCTGTTCTGTTCTGTTCTCCTCTGTTCTGTTCTCCTCTGTTCTCCTCTGTTCTGTTCTCCTCTGTTCTGTTCTCCTCTGTTCTCCTCTGATCTGTTCTCCTCTGTTCTGTTCTCCTCTGTTCTTCTCTGTTCTGTTCTCCTCTGTTCTGTTCTCCTCTGTTCTGTTCTCCTCTGTTCTCCTCTTGTCTGTTCTGTTCTCCTCTGTTCTGTTCTCCTCTTGTCTGTTCTGTTCTCCTCTGTTTTCCTCTGTTCTGTTTTCCTCTGCTCTGTTCTGTTCTGTTCTGTTCTCCTCTGTTCTGTTCTCCTTTGTTCTGTTTTCCTCTGTTCTGTTCTGTTCTCCTCTGTTCTGTTCTCCTCTGTTCTGTTCTCCTCTGTTCTGTTCTCCTCTGTTCTGTTCTCCTCTGTTCTCCTCTGATCTGTTCTCCTCTGTTCTGTTCTCCTCTGTTCTGTTCTCCTCTGTTCTGTTCTCCTCTGTTCTGTTTTCCTCTGTTCTGTTTTCCTCTGTTCTGTTCTCCTCTGTTCTCCTCTGTTCTGTTCTCCTCTGTTCTCCTCTGTTTTGTTCTGTTCTCCTCTGTTCTGTTCTCATCTGATCTGTTCTCCTCTGTTCTCCTCTGTTCTGTTCTCCTCTGTTCTGTTCTCCTCTGTTCTGTTCTCCTCTGTTCTGTTCTCCTCTGTTCTGTTCTCCTCTGTTCTCCTCTGATCTGTTCTCCTCTGTTCTGTTCTCCTCTGTTCTCCTCTGTTCTGTTCTCCTCTGTTCTGTTCTCCTCTGTTCTCCTCTTGTCTGTTCTGTTCTCCTCTGTTCTGTTCTCCTCTTGTCTGTTCTGTTCTCCTCTGTTTTCCTCTGTTCTATTTTCCTCTGCTCTGTTCTGTTCTGTTCTGTTCTCCTCTGTTCTGTTCTCCTTTGTTCTGTTTTCCTCTGTTCTGTTCTGTTTTCCTCTGTTCTGTTCTGTTCTCCTCTGTTCTGTTCTCCTCTGTTCTGTTCTCCTCTGTTCTGTTCTCCTCTGTTCTCCTCTGATCTGTTCTCCTCTGTTCTCCTCTGTTCTGTTCTCCTCTGTTCTGTTCTCCTCTGTTCTGTTCTCCTCTGTTCTGTTTTCCTCTGTTCTGTTTTCCTCTGTTCTGTTCTCCTCTGTTCTGTTCTCCTCTGTTCTCCTCTGTTTTGTTCTGTTCTCCTCTGTTCTGTTCTCATCTGTTCTGTTCTCCTCTGTTCTCCTCTGTTCTGTTCTCCTCTGTTCTCCTCTGTTCTGTTCTCCTCTGTTCTCCTCTGTTTTGTTCTGTTCTCCTCTTTTCTGCTCTGTTCTCCTTTGCTCTGCTCTCCTCTGTTCTCCTTTCCTTTGTTCTCCACTCCTGTGTTCTCATCTGTTCTCCACTGTTCTGTTCTCCTCTCCTCTGTTCTCCTCTCCTCTCATCTGTTCTCCACTGTTCTGTTCTCCTCTCCTCTGTTCTCCTCTCCTCTGTTCTGCTCTGCTCTGTAGATGGATGAGATTAAGGTAAAAGACAGAGCATGCTGTGTGCTGGGGAAGGAGCTGGGTGTTCAGGCTGGACACACTCAGAGGCTCCAGCTGCAGAAGGAGGCTGTGGATGAGCAGCTAGCCCAGATCAGAAGCAGGGAGGTTGGGGCAGGAGGACACCTCCACAGCCCCAAACGAGACGCTCCTTACCCCAGTGGTGCAGGAGACACCTCAGAGAGCCTCGTAAGCAATCTCTCTCCCTCCATCTCGCCTCTCACTACTGCATAATGCAGGCTACCCCTCTATCTAGCCTCTCACTACTGCATAATGCAGGCTACCCCTCTATCTAGCCTCTCACTACTGCGTAATGAAGGCTACCCCTCTATCTAGCCTCTCACTACTGCATAATGCAGGCTACCCCTCTATCTAGCCTCTCACTACTGCATAATGCAGGCTACCCCTCTATCTCGCCTCTCACTGCTGCGTAATGCAGGCTATCTATAGACCTACCTCCACAAACGCAAGGCCCGTTGTTGCCTCTGCAACTTTAAATCTAGCTAACGTGTTTATTTTGCTTTCTTTGTGCTTCACCTTCTTTATCTGTTTCTAGACGCTTAAATGGAGTCTAGAGATCTGCCCTGGCTGAGCCTAGATGTTCTCTATTACTGCACCCAGTACCAGTCCTCTCACCTTCCTTTACTGTCTAATCCTCCACCCAGCACCAGTCCTCTAACCTTCCTTTACTGTCTATTCCTCCACCCAGCACCAGTCCTCTAACCTTCCTTTACTGTCTAATCCTCCACCCAGCACCAGTCCTCTAACCTTCCTTTACTGTCTATTCCTCCTTCATTTACTGTCTAATCCTCCACCCAACACCATCACCTTCCACCCAACACCAGTCCTCTCACCTTCCTTTACTGTCTATTCCTCCACCCAGCACCAGTCCTCTAACCTTCCTTTACTGTCTAATCCTCCACCCAGCACCAGTCCTCTAACCTTCCTTTACTGTCTATTCCTCCTTCATTTACTGTCTAATCCTCCACCCAACACCAGTCCTCTCACCTTCCTTTACTGTCTATTCCTCCACCCAGCACCAGTCCTCTCACCTTCCTTTACTGTCTAATCCTCCACCCAGCACCAGTCCTCTCACCTTCCTTTACTGTCTAATCCTCCGTCCTTTACTGTCTAATCCTCCACCCAACACCAGTCCTCTCACCTTCCTTTACTGTCTAATCCTCCTTCCTTTACTGTCTATTCCTCCACCCAGCACCAGTCCTCTCACCTTCCTTTACTGTCTATTCCTCCTTCCTTTACTGTCTAATCCTCCACCCAGCACCAGTCCTCTAACCTTCCTTTACTGTCTATTCCTCCTTCCTTTACTGTCTATTCCTCCATCCAGCACCAGTCCTCTAACCTTCCTTTACTGTCTATTCCTCCTTCTGTCTATTCCTCCATCCCACCAGTCCTCCTATTCCTCCACCCAACACCAGTCCTCTCACCTTGCTTTACTGTCTAATCCTCCACCCAGCACCAGTCCTCTAACCTTCCTTTACTGTCTATTCCTCCTTCCTTTACTGTCTAATCCTCCACCCAACACCAGTCCTCTCACCTTCCTTTACTGTCTAATCCTCCACCCAGCACCAGTCCTCTCACCTTCCTTTACTGTCTAATCCTCCTTCCTTTACTGTCTAATCCTCCACCCAGCACCAGTCCTCTCACCTTCCTTTACTGTCTATTCCTCCACCCAGCACCAGTCCTCTCACCTTCCTTTACTGTCTATTCCTCCACCCAGCACCAGTCCTCTCACCTTCCTTTACTGTCTAATCCTCCTTCCTTTACTGTCTAATCCTCCACCCAGCACCAGTCCTCTCACCTTCCTTTACTGTCTATTCCTCCACCCAGCACCAGTCCTCTCACCTTCCTTTACTGTCTATTCCTCCACCCAGCACCAGTCCTCTAACCTTCCTTTACTGTCTATTACTGCACCCAGCACCAGTCCTCTCACCTTCCTTTACTGTCTATTCCTCCACCCAGCACCAGTCCTCTCACCTTCCTTTACTGTCTATTCCTCCATCCAGCACCAGTCCTCTCACCTACATTTACTGTCTATTCCTCCACCCAGCACCAGTCCTCTCACCTTCCTTTACTTTCTATTCCTCCATCCAGCACCAGTCCTCTCACCTTCCTTTACTATCTATTCCTCCATCCAGCACCAGTCCTCTAACCGTCCTTTACTGTCTATTCCTCCACCCAGCACTAGTCCTCTAACCTTCCTTTACTGTCTATTCCTCCTTCCTTTACTATCTATTCCTCCATCCAGCACCAGTCCTCTCACCTTCCTTTACTGTCTATTCCTCCATCCAGCACCAGTCCTCTCACCTTCCTTTACTGTCTATTCCTCCATCCAGCACCAGTCCTCTAACCTTCCTTTACTGTCTATTCCTCCACCCAGCACCAGTCCTCTAACCTTCCTTTACTGTCTATTCCTCCATCCAGCACCAGTCCTCTCACCTTCCTTTACTGTCTATTCCTCCATCCAGCACCAGTCCTCTAACCTTCCTTTACTGTCTATTCCTCCACCCAGCACCAGTCCTCTAACCTTCCTTTACTGTCTATTCCTCCACCCAGCACCAGTCCTCTAACCATCTTTTACTGTCTATTCCTCCACCCAGCACCAGTCCTCTCACCTTTCTTTACTGTCTATTCCTCCACCCAGCACCAGTCCTCTCACCTTCCTTTACTGTCTATTCCTCCACCCAGCACCAGTCCTCCCACCTTCCTTTACTGTCTATTCCTCCACCCAGCACCAGTCCTCTAACCTTCCTTTACTGTCTATTCCTCCACCCAGCACCAGTCCTCTCACCTTCCTTTACTGTCTATTCCTCCACCCAGCACCAGTCCTCCCACCTTCCTTTACTGTCTATTCCTCCACCCAGCACCAGTCCTCTAACCTTCCTTTACTGTCTATTCCTCCACCCAGCACCAGTCCTCTAACCTTCCTTTACTGTCTATTCCTCCACCCAGCACCAGTCCTCTCACCTTCCTTTACTGTCTATTCCTCCCCCAGCACCAGTCCTCTAACCTTCCTTTACTGTATATTCCTCCACCCAACACCAGTCCTCTAACCTTCCTTTACTGTCTATTCCTCCACCCAGCACCAGTCCTCTCACCTTCATTTACTGTCTATTCCACCTTCCTTTACTGTCTATCTGCAGATACGATGTCCTCTCACCTTCCTTTACTGTCTATCTGCAGATACGATGTCCTCTCACCTTCCTTTACTGTCTATCTGCAGATACGATGTCCTCTCACCTTCCTTTACTGTCTATCTGCAGATACGATGTCCTCTCACCTTCCTTTACTGTCTATCTGCAGATACGATGTCCTCTCACCTTCCTTTACTGTCTATCTGCAGATACGATGTCCTCTCACCTTCCTTTACTGTCTATCTGCAGATACGATGTCCTCTCACCTTCCTTTACTGTCTATCTGCAGATACGATGTCCTCTCACCTTCCTTTACTGTCTATCTGCAGATACGATGTCCTCTCACCTTCCTTTACTGTCTATCTGCAGATACGATGTCCTCTCACCTTCCTTTACTGTCTATCTGCAGATACGATGTTCTCTCACCTTCCTTTACTGTCTATCTGCAGATACGATGTCCTCTCACCTTCCTTTACTGTCTATCTGCAGATACGATGTCCTCTCACCTTCCTTTACTGTCTATCTGCAGATACGATGTCCTCTCACCTTCCTTTACTGTCTATCTGCCGATGTCCTCTCACCTTCCTTTACTGTCTATCTGCAGATACGATGTCCTCTCACCTTCCTTTACTGTCTATCTGCAGATACGATGTCCTCTCACCTTCCTTTACTGTCTATCTGCAGATACGATGTTCTCTTACCTTCCTTTACTGTCTATCTGCAGATATGATGTTCTCTACTGTTGAAAGATGTCTTCTGCACCACTGAATCAGGAATTCTTGAGACGTTTATAGATGGTTTTGTTTAGATCTCGTTCTTTCCTCTTCAGCTCTTCATTTTTATATTTTCTAATATTCAGCTCATAAATATATATATGAATCTCTGAATTTTAAACACAGTGGAAACTAAAGTCTGCACATTTCAATGTTTTATTAATATTTTACAGCAAATTCCTTGTAATCAAATGTACACACGTCACCATTCCCTGTTGAAGAACTAAATGTGTTTATGTCCGAGCTGTTCCTGGCTGCTGTGCACCAGTCCGTGGTCGGTGACTTCCTCAATCTATAAGCACATCACCTGAACACCTTCACACTGTCACCAATATTCACACTCCCTTACACTCACCTACTCATGCTTACAGAGTAGACACCTGTTATTTCAACAGGCTACTTACTTATTATTATCGGCATGCCTCTCAATGTAGTTAGTCTCTTCTCACAGCTGCTGAGTCTGAGCGCCATGAGTCAGGAGTAGCTGGGGCCAGCTTTGGGGTCAATTCCAATTCAAATCAGTCAATTCAGGAAGTAAATTGACGTTCCAATTCAAGTCAGTCAATTCAGGAAGTAAATTGACGTTCCAATTCAAGTAAGTCAATTCAGGAAGTAAATTGACGTTCCAAATCAATAATTGATTTTTTTTTTAAAGGCATCTTATTTTCAATGACTTCTCAATAAATTGAAAAGGAGAAGATGTTTGTTTTTAAATGTTAAATTCAAATCATTTCCTGAATTGACTTCCTTCAGTTCAAAAGGACCCCAACCCTGATGAGTAGCAAGCAAGGCTGCACTGTAATAAACACCATAGTAAGCGGCCGTAGCCTATTGAATAGTGTTTTCATTTTCACGGCAGAAAATGGATGGACGTTTTTTATTTTTCTGTTTATTATTTGTTCTGTGTAAGAATGAATGTACCCACTGTCCACTTTATTACACTGTTATTTAGATAAATCCATGTCAACAGGAACCCAGAAGTTTCCGGGTGTTTTTTACCACATTAACTGGCGTTTCTACATGGAGCGTTTACAGTGAAGGTCCAGAGGGCTTTCGATAAGTGGGGTTCAGGGGGTGAGGCCTAATATACTGGAATAATACAGCCTGGGGATGGTGTTTGAGGTTATTCCCAGTCATCTGCAGTTGGTGTGTGTTTCAGGAACAGCAGTTGGATGAGAAGGACGCGCGACGCTTCCAGCTGAAGATCGCTGAGCTGAGTGCCGTCATCCGCAAACTGGAGGATCGCAACGCCCTCTTGTCAGAGGAAAGAAATGAACTGGTGAGCCGTTCTGACGTCTTCCAATCACAGGTATAAACCGGGTGGTTCCAGCCCTGAATGCTGATTGGCTGGAGGACCGCGTGCCCTCCTGTTTGGTTCTGGTATAACAACCAGGTTTGGTATTGGATCAGTTTGTCTCTGGTATAACAACCAGGTTTGGTATTGGATCAGTTTGGTTCTGGTATAACAACCAGGTTTGGTATTGGATCAGTTTGGCTCTGGTATAACAACCAGGTTTGGTATTGGATCAGTTTGGTTCTGGTATAACAACCAGGTTTGGTATTGGATCAGTTTGGCTCTGGTATAACAACCAGGTTTGGTATTGGATCAGTTTGGTTCTGGTATAACAACCAGGTTTGGTATTGGATCAGTTTGGCTCTGGTATAACAACCAGGTTTGGTATTGGATCAGTTTGGTTCTGGTATAACAACCAGGTTTGATATTGGATCAGTTTGGTTCTGGTATAGCAACCAGGTTTGGTATTGGATCAGTTTGGTTCTGGTATAACAACCAGGTTTGATATTGGATCAGTTTGGTTCTGGTATAACAACCCGGTTTGATATTGGATCAGTTTGGTTCTGGTATAACAACCAGGTTTGGTATTGGATCAGTTTGGTTCTGGTATAACAACCCGGTTTGATATTGGATCAGTTTGGTTCTGGCAACCTTTTATTTTATTTTTGACCTTTGACCCACATATTGTGAAACAAATGCATCAACAACATAGGAGTGTTACTTTACTCACCAGGTTTGGACAGTTTGCGTTTACTCACTTTTCTGTTCCACCACATCACTGCCTGATATTCAAGCTGAGAACCTTCCTGTCATTGCAAAAGTTCTCACTTATTTAAAGAGCTTCTATGCCGAGTTTACGGGACCATGTCACCGGTCCCAATACAAGAACCAATGCCGTTTCAAATCCAGATGTTAATGATCACATACACATGGTTAGCAGATGTTATTGGTCACATACACACGGTTAGCAGATGTTATTGGTCACATACACACGGTTAGCAGATGTTATTGGTCACATACACACGGTTAGCAGATGTTAATGGTCACATACACATGGTTAGCAGATGTTAATGCGAGTGTAGCGAAATGCTTGTGCTTCCAGTTCCAACAGTGCAGTAATATCTAACAAGTAATATCTAACAATTTCACAACAACTACCTAATACACACAAATCTAAAGGGGTGAATGAGAATATGTCCATATAAGTATATGGATGAGTGATGGCTGAGCGGCAAAGGCAAGGTGCAATAGATGGTATAAAATACAGTGTATACACATGAGATGAGTATATAAGTTATGTAAACATCATTATTAAAGTGGCATTAGTATCAAACTCCAGGCCGTGGTCAGATGACATGAAAATAGAGTTCTTTTGGCCAATCACACCAGCAGTGAGTTTGGTGTTTAGAAACAGAAGCATATGCAGAAAGTTACCTCATACCTAAGGTAACATATGGTAGTGGGTCATTGATGTTATGTTATAATATGGTAGTGGATCATTGATGTTCTTATTGGTCATTGATGTTCTGGTAAAATGGTGGATCATTGATGTTATGGTATAATATGGATGTTAGTGGTCATTGATGTTATGGTATAATATGGTGGATCATTGATTATAAGATCATTGGTGTTCTGGTATAATATGGTAGTGATGTTCTGGTATAATATGGTAGTGATGTTCTGGTATAATATGGTAGTGGGTCATTGGTGTTCTGGTATAATATGGTAGTGATGTTCTGGTATAATATGGTAGTGATGTTCTGGTATAATATGGTAGTGGATCATTGATGTTCTGGTATAATATGGTAGTGGGTCATTGATGTTATGTTCTGGTATAATATGGTAGTGGATCATTGATGTTCTGGTAACATATGGTGGTGGATCATTGGTGTTCTGGTATAATATGGTAGTGGGTCATTGATGTTCTGGTATAATATGGTAGTGGGTCATTGATGTTCTGGTAGTGGATCATTGATGTTCTGGTATAATATGGTAGTGGATCATTGATGTTCTGGTATAATATGGTAGTGGGTCATTGATGTTCTGGTATAATATGGTAGTGGGTCATTGATGTTCTGGTATAATATGGTAGTGGGTCATTGATGTTCTGGTATAATATGGTAGTGGATCATTGATGTTCTGGTATAATATGGTAGTGGGTCATTGATGTTCTGGTATAATATGGTAGTGATGTTCTGGTATAATACGGTAGTGGATCATTGATGTTCTGGTATAATATGGTAGTGGGTCATTGATGTTCTGGTATAATATGGTAGTGGGTCATTGATGTTATGGTATAATATGGTAGTGGATCATTGATGTTCTGGTGGTGATGTTATGTTCTGGTAACATATGGTGGTGGATCATTGATGTTCTGGTATAATATGGTAGTGATGTTCTGGTATAATATGGTAGTGGATCATTGATGTTCTGGTATAATATGGTAGTGGGTCATTGATGTTCTGGTATAATATGGTAGTGGGTCATTGATGTTCTGGTATAATATGGTGGTGGATCATTGATGTTCTGGTATAATATGGTAGTGGATCATTGATGTTCTGGTATAATATGGTAGTGGATCATTGATGTTCTGGTATAATATGGTAGTGGATCATTGATGTTCTGGTATAATATGGTAGTGGGTCATTGATGTTCTGGTATAATATGGTAGTGGGTCATTGATGTTCTGGTATAATATGGTAGTGGGTCATTGATGTTATGGTATAATATGGTAGTGGATCATTGATGTTCTGGTGGTGATGTTATGTTCTGGTAACATATGGTGGTGGATCATTGATGTTCTGGTATAATATGGTAGTGATGTTCTGGTATAATATGGTAGTGGATCATTGATGTTCTGGTATAATATGGTAGTGGGTCATTGATGTTCTGGTATAATATGGTAGTGGGTCATTGATGTTCTGGTATAATATGGTGGTGGATCATTGATGTTCTGGTATAATATGGTAGTGGATCATTGATGTTATGGTATAATATGGTAGTGATGTTCTGGTATAATATGGTAGTGGGTCATTGATGTTATGGTATAATATGGTAGTGGGTCATTGATGTTATGGTATAATATGGTAGTGGGTCATTGATGTTCTGGTATAATATGGTAGTGGGTCATTGATGTTCTGGTATAATATGGTAGTGGGTCATTGATGTTATGGTATAATATGGTAGTGGATCATTGATGTTCTGGTATAATATGGTAGTGATGTTCTGGTATAATATGGTAGTGGATCATTGATGTTCTGGTATAATATGGTAGTGGATCATTGATGTTCTGGTATAATATGGTAGTGATGTTCTGGTATAATATGGTAGTGGATCATTGATGTTCTGGTATAATATGGTAGTGGGTCATTGATGTTCTGGTATAATATGGTAGTGATGTTCTGGTATAATATGGTAGTGGATCATTGATGTTATGGTATAATATGGTAGTGGGTCATTGATGTTATGGTAGTGGATCATTGATGTTCTGGTATAATATGGTAGTGGGTCATTGATGTTCTGGTATAATATGGTAGTGGATCATTGATGTTCTGGTATAATATGGTAGTGGATCATTGATGTTCTGGTATAATATGGTAGTGGTCATTGATGTTCTGGTATAATATGGTAGTGGGTCATTGATGTTCTGGTATAATATGGTAGTGGGTCATTGATGTTCTGGTATAATATGGTAGTGGATCATTGATGTTCTGGTATAATATGGTAGTGATGTTCTGGTATAATATGGTAGTGGGTCATTGATGTTCTGGTATAATATGGTAGTGATGTTCTGGTATAATATGGTAGTGGATCATTGATGTTCTGGTATAATATGGTAGTGATGTTCTGGTATAATATGGTAGTGATGTTCTGGTATAATATGGTAGTGATGTTCTGGTATAATATGGTAGTGATGTTCTGGTAAAATATGGTAGTGGATCATTGATGTTCTGGTAACATATGGTAGTGGATCATTGATGTTCTGGTAACATATGGTAGTGGATCATTGATGTTCTGGTATAATATGGTAGTGATGTTCTGGTATAATATGGTAGTGGTGTTCTGGTATAATATGGTAGTGGATCATTGATGTTCTGGTATAATATGGTAGTGGATCATTGATGTTCTGGTATAATATGGTAGTGGGTCATTGATGTTATGGTATAATATGGTAGTGGGTCATTGATGTTCTGGTATAATATGGTAGTGGATCATTGATGTTATGGTATAATATGGTAGTGATGTTCTGGTATAATATGGTAGTGATGTTCTGGTATAATATGGTAGTGGATCATTGATGTTCTGGTATAATATGGTAGTGGGTCATTGATGTTATGTTCTGGTATAATATGGTAGTGGATCATTGATGTTCTGGTAACATATGGTGGTGGATCATTGGTGTTCTGGTATAATATGGTAGTGGGTCATTGATGTTCTGTATAATATGGTATAATATGGTAGTGGATCATTGATGTTCTGGTATAATATGGTAGTGGATCATTGATGTTCTGGTATAATATGGTAGTGGGTCATTGATGTTCTGGTATAATATGGTAGTGGGTCATTGATGTTCTGGTATAATATGGTAGTGGGTCATTGATGTTCTGGTATAATATGGTAGTGGATCATTGATGTTCTGGTATAATATGGTAGTGGGTCATTGATGTTCTGGTATAATATGGTAGTGATGTTCTGGTATAATATGGTAGTGGATCATTGATGTTCTGGTATAATATGGTAGTGGGTCATTGATGTTCTGGTATAATATGGTAGTGGGTCATTGATGTTATGGTATAATATGGTAGTGGATCATTGATGTTCTGGTATAATATGGTAGTGGATCATTGATGTTCTGGTATAATATGGTAGTGATGTTCTGGTATAATATGGTAGTGGATCATTGATGTTCTGGTATAATATGGTAGTGGGTCATTGATGTTCTGGTATAATATGGTAGTGGGTCATTGATGTTCTGGTATAATATGGTAGTGGATCATTGATGTTCTGGTATAATATGGTAGTGGATCATTGATGTTCTGGTATAATATGGTAGTGGATCATTGATGTTCTGGTATAATATGGTAGTGGATCATTGATGTTCTGGTATAATATGGTAGTGGGTCATTGATGTTCTGGTATAATATGGTAGTGGGTCATTGATGTTCTGGTATAATATGGTAGTGGGTCATTGATGTTATGGTATAATATGGTAGTGGATCATTGATGTTCTGGTGGTGATGTTATGTTCTGGTAACATATGGTGGTGGATCATTGATGTTCTGGTATAATATGGTAGTGATGTTCTGGTATAATATGGTAGTGGATCATTGATGTTCTGGTATAATATGGTAGTGGGTCATTGATGTTCTGGTATAATATGGTAGTGGATCATTGATGTTCTGGTATAATATGGTGGTGGATCATTGATGTTCTGGTATAATATGGTAGTGGATCATTGATGTTCATTGATGTTCTGGTATAATATGGTAGTGGGTCATTGATGTTATGGTATAATATGGTAGTGGGTCATTGATGTTATGGTATAATATGGTAGTGGGTCATTGATGTTCTGGTATAATATGGTAGTGGGTCATTGATGTTCTGGTATAATATGGTAGTGATGTTCTGGTATAATATGGTAGTGGATCATTGATGTTCTGGTATAATATGGTAGTGGATCATTGATGTTCTGGTATAATATGGTAGTGGATCATTGATGTTCTGGTATAATATGGTAGTGATGTTCTGGTATAATATGGTAGTGGATCATTGATGTTCTGGTATAATATGGTAGTGGGTCATTGATGTTCTGGTATAATATGGTAGTGATGTTCTGGTATAATATGGTAGTGGATCATTGATGTTCTGGTATAATATGGTGGTGGGTCATTGATGTTCTGGTATAATATGGTGGTGGATCATTGATGTTCTGGTATAATATGGTAGTGCGTCATTGATGTTCTGGTATAATATGGTAGTGGATCATTGATGTTCTGGTATAATATGGTAGTGGATCATTGATGTTCTGGTATAATATGGTAGTGGGTCATTGATGTTCTGGTATAATATGGTAGTGGGTCATTGATGTTCTGGTATAATATGGTAGTGATGTTCTGGTATAATATGGTAGTGGATCATTGATGTTCTGGTATAATATGGTAGTGATGTTCTGGTATAATATGGTAGTGGGTCATTGATGTTCTGGTATAATATGGTAGTGATGTTCTGGTATAATATGGTAGTGGATCATTGATGTTCTGGTATAATATGGTAGTGATGTTCTGGTATAATATGGTAGTGATGTTCTGGTATAATATGGTAGTGATGTTCTGGTATAATATGGTAGTGATGTTCTGGTATAATATGGTAGTGATGTTCTGGTATAATATGGTAGTGATGTTCTGGTATAATATGGTAGTGATGTTCTGGTATAATATGGTAGTGGATCATTGATGTTCTGGTATAATATGGTAGTGGATCATTGATGTTCTGGTATAATATGGTAGTGGATCATTGATGTTCTGGTATAATATGGTAGTGATGTTCTGGTATAATATGGTAGTGGTGTTCTGGTATAATATGGTAGTGGATCATTGATGTTCTGGTATAATATGGTAGTGGATCATTGATGTTCTGGTATAATATGGTAGTGGGTCATTGATGTTCTGGTATAATATGGTAGTGATGTTCTGGTATAATATGGTAGTGGATCATTGATGTTCTGGTATAATATGGTAGTGATGTTCTGGTATAATATGGTAGTGATGTTCTGGTATAATATGGTAGTGATGTTCTGGTATAATATGGTAGTGGATCATTGATGTTCTGGTAACATATGGTAGTGGATCATTGATGTTATGCGGCTATTTTCTTTCCACTGGTCCTGAGGCCCTTGTTAAGGTCAACGACATCATGAACTTTACAAAGTACCAGGACATTTGACCAAATACCAGGTTGCGTCTCTCAGGAGGCTGACACTTTGCCGCAAGTGGATCTTCCAGCAAGACAATAATCCCAACCACACATCAAAATCAACAAGAAATTGTTAATTGACAAAAATCAACATTTTGAAAGGGCCATCTCAGTCTCCGGACTTGAACCCCATTGAAAACCTGTAGTTTGAATTGCAGTCATCGAAGGATATCAAGGATGTGGACAGATTCTGTATGGAGGACTGGTCTAAACCCCCCCCAATGTACTGCTCATCTATATCAAGGATGTGGAAAGATTCTGTATGGAGGACTGGTCTACCCCCCCCCTCCCCCAATGTACTGCTCATCTATATCAAGGATGTGGAAAGATTCTGTATGGAGGACTGGTCTACCCCCCAATGTACTGCTCATCTATATCAAGGATGTGGAAAGATTCTGTATGGAGGACTGGTCTAACCCCCCCAATGTACTGCTCATCTATATCAAGGGTGCCGATAATTGTGGACCTGACTGTGTCTGTGTCTAGCAGCAGCGCCCGCGAGAGGCAGAGGGCCCCTGCTGGACAAGAACGATACTGATGACATGTGTGTGTGTGTGTGTGTGTGTGTGTGTGTGTGTGTGTGTGTGTGTGTGTGTGTGTGTGTGTGTGTGTGTGTGTGTGTGTGTGTGTGTGTGTGTGTGTGTGTGTGTGTGTGTGTGTGTGTGTGTGTGTGTGTGTGTGTGTGTGTGTGTGTGTGTGTGTGTTTGTGTGTGTGTGTGTGTGTGTGTGTGTGTGTGTGTGTGTGTGTGTGTGTGTGTGTGTGTGTGTTTGTGTGTGTGTGTGTGTGTGTCTGTGTCTGTGTGTGTGTCAAGCGGCGCCTAAGAGAGGCAGAGAGACAGTTTATACCCCTGCTGGACAAGAATGATACTGATGGTGTGTGTGTCCGTCTAGCTGAAGCGCCTAAGAGAGGCAGAGAGCCAGTTTATGCCCCTGCTGGACAAGAACAAGAGGCTGAGCAGGAAGAATGAGGAGCTGGCCCACGCATTCAGACGCATGGAGAACAAACTACGCTTCATTACAGAGGAGAACATGGAAATGGTAGAGCACACACACACACACACACACACACACACACACACACACACACACATATGCACGCACACACACACACTCAACACACACACACACATACACACACACATACACACACACATACACACATACACACACTCAACACACACACACACACACACACACACACACACACACACACAGTTGTCAGTGTTTTTTATTGGTCCTGTGCAGTTGTAAATCAAACACATACATGTGTATACACCAAATGTGTTTTCAATTTCAACGTATTTTATAAGAAATAGTGAATCCTGCAAGGGTGCCGATATATATCACTGCACCTGTGAACACTGGCTACCTTGAACACAGTACAATAATCTCTTGTGACAGAGAGATAACAGAACACTGACTACCTTTATAAAAAGGGTGGGTATAATCCTGAATGCTGATTGGTTAAAACCGCATTCCAGCCGGTGTCTATTCCACAAGTTACCACCGGCTAAGTCTATGACGTTAAAATGCCTATTTACTCTGTTCCATCTGACTGCGCCATCCACTGTCTCATCAGCCCAATCCACTGTCTCATCAGCCCAATCCACTGTCTCATCAGCCCAATCCACTGTCTCATCAGCCCAATCCACTGTCTCATCAGCCCAATCCACTGTCTCATCAGCCCAATCCACTGTCTCATCAGCCCTATCCACTGTCTCATCAGCCCAATCCACTGTCTCATCAGCCCTATCCACTGTCTCATCAGCCCAATCCACTGTCTCATCAGCCCTATCCACTGTCTCATCAGCCCAATCCACTGTCTCATCAACCCAATCCACTGTCTCATCAGCCCAATCCACTGTCTCATCATCCACTGTCTCATCAACCCAATCCACTGTCTCATCCACTGTCTCCAGCCAGGCAATTTATGAACTTGATCTCCACTATAAAAAGCATCTAGACATTATCTCACATGTCTTTTAGATTAACGTTTAACAGCAGTGGTTTGTATAAACCTGCTGTCTGTCTCTCCCACATTTGCAACATTGTTTCAATATTTAAATTCGATCTCCAGCTGTCCGTAGTAATGAACGAGTCTGGAGTCGGACGAGACAGACAGACAGCGTTTCTCAGCCAGTCGAAATCATGAATCAGCTGGCATCATTTTATTGGTTT